>NC_092333.1:385002083-385316666 GCF_046630445.1 Rutidosis leptorrhynchoides | reverse complement strand
CATCACCAACCTTCATTTTTCTGTTTGTTGAGCTATACAACCTTCACCAAGATCACCACTCCTACGGTTTCCTCCTTCTACTCGATGAATACCAAATGACAACCCTTCTTTCTTCTTGTTATTACACGAATAACTATCTATACTTGTTGGTGATCGACTTCAACACCCACATACATGAAATCATCTACCTATTCCTATCATTACAACAACATCCTCGATCACTGTTAGCCATCTTCTGCTCCACTCCGATCAACAATCATCTATCACCTTGTCTTTGTATCAACCATGACAACCCTCGGACTAAATTTAAATCACCATGCCATCACCACCAATCGCCACAGTAAACACATTCTTCACTTTTTTATCGAACACCACATTAAACCCACATGTTATAGCCGGCCAGATAACAAAATTAGACTGCTATGTATCGATCAAAACAGAAGATTTCTGCAGCTGATATTACTCCCGTTTATTTATTTATTTTGTTATAAACCACCACAGGCTCGTGACACCTTCATTCGCTACTGTTAATGGGTATTTTGTTTTTGTTTCTGTCGAGGAAAGCCATTAAAACAGCTGCACAACCACCATGAAACACCACTGAATACCTACTGCTAACCTAACCGGAACAAGGAACTATTAAAACCTGTTACGATAATTGTTTGTTATTACAATTTTGGTTCCTGTCAACATCAACAACACGCAACTCTCATGTATCCTATTCACGTTCAGTTACTAAAAACCTACATAATTTCGGGCTCATCTTAAAGGTTAGGTTTTGGCTTAAATTAACCATCGACCAAACCTGTTATTATTGTTTCCTGTTTACTTCTGTTCACCAACAAAAAAAAAAAAAAAACCTACCAAAAACTAAATCCATTTAAACCCAAATCACCTCCTGCTACTCGATGTCCTTTTGCTTGTTTCTGTTAAACAACGATGATGGATGATGATAACCGAAGACGATGATGTAATATCACGATGAAGAAACTGGGAGAAGTCTTATACGGCGGCTGCAAGATTGTCTCTTCCTGTTATAATTTTTTTTAAAACCGAACCCACTCCCTTATTCCTGTCGAGCTCCTGTTCCTTAATTATTCGATTTATTGAATCTGCAAATGGGCTATCAATCGATTAATGAGCTAGTGAGGCAACTTGGGCTGTGACATGTTATGTTGTTGGACTTTATGTTGGGCCGAAAGAAAATAATTAAATATATATGTTATACGGATCCTATCAAAAAAACAAGGTAGCGTGAATGGTTAAGGGTATTAACGAGATAGCGGGAGGTCACGGGTTCGAGTCCTGGCAGGGACGGATTTGTTATTTTTGGAGATTATACCCTTAAGGTAGTTTCTATTATTATTACTACTGTTATTATTATTATTATTATTACTATTATAATTACTAACATAAGTATTAGTTATCATTTATTATTATTATCATTAAAATTATTATTATTATTATTATTATTATTATTATTATTATTATTATTATTATTATTATTATTATTATTATTATTATTATTATTATTATTACAAATGTTGTTATCATTATTAGTATTATTATTAAGTAGTATTATTATTAATATTATCATTAGTAATAAGATTTTTATTATTATTATTATTATTATTATTATTATTTGTATTATTATTATTATTATTATTATTATTATTATTATTATTATTATTATTATTATTATTATTATTATTATTATTATTATTATGTATTAAGTAGTATTATCAAAATTATTATTTTCATTATTATTACTAGTATTATCATTTAAGAATTATCAGTATTATCATTACTAATATTATATTTATTTGTATTATTATTATTGTTATTATTAACATGATTATGAACATGTTAATAACATCTATATTATGAAATTAATAATAACAACTGATATGGTAAAATTTTCGTAAATGATTATGAATTTGAGTTACAAGAACTGTAATTATAAGTTTAGAAATTAAATACGAAGTTTATGATAAACCTGATTATTATTATTAACACTTTTATTATTATTAATATTTTTATTTTTAAAAAGATATTAATTAAGCTATATATAAAAGATATCAATTTATATATAAATAGATATTTTTATCATAGATGAACTTTAATATACAGTTTTATTATTAATGATGAATAATAATTATATAAAGCATATAAATTAAATATATCAAATTTATCTAAATAACATAACATAACAAGTATATTATTAATAACAAATTATATATATATACTTGTTCGATTACAAATATGTGTGTTAATATATATACAAATGATATAGGTTCGTGAATCCAAGGCCAACCTTACACTTGTTCAATGATGTTATATGTATTTTTACTACGAAATACAGTATGGTGAGTTTCATTTGCTCCCCTTTTACTCTTTACATTTTTGGGGCTGAGAATACATGCAAATATTTTAATAAATGTTTTACAATATTTATATGCGTGAGTTTCATTTGCTCCCCTTTTACTCTTTACATTTTTGGGGCTGAGAATACATGCAAATGTTTTAATAAATTTTTTACAATATTTATATGCGTGAGTTTCATTACTCCCTTTTTAAATGCGTTTGCAATATATATTTTTGGGACTGAGAATGCATGCGCTTTTATAAATGTTTTACGGAATAGACACAAGTAATTGAAACTACATTATATGGTTGAATGATCGAAATCGAATATGCCCCTTTTTATTAAGTCTGGTAATCTAAGAATTAGGGAACAGACACTCTAATTGACGCGAACTCTAAAGATAGATCTATCGGGCCCAACAAGCCCCATTCAAAGTACCGGATGCTTTAGTACTTCAAAATTTATATCATGTCCGAAGGACGATCCCGGAATGATGGGGATATTCTTATATACATATTGTGAATGTCGGTTACCAGGTGTTCAATCCATATGAATGATATTTTTGTCTCTATGCATGGGACGTATGTTTATGTTAATATATATACTTGATATAGGTTCGTGAATCCGAGGCCAACCCTGCATTGTTCAGTCGTATGCATATTTTACTACAAAATATCGTATTGTGAGTTTCATTTGCTCCCTTTTACTCTTTACGTTTTTGGGCTGAGAATACATGCAAATGCTTTATTAACTGTTTTACAATATTTATATGCGTGAGTTTCATTTGCTCCCTTTTACTCTTTACGTTTTTGGGCTGAGAATACATACAAATGCTTTATTAACTGTTTTACAATATTTATATGCGCGAGTTTCATTACTCCCTTTTTAAATGCTTTTGCAATATATATTTTTGGGACTGAGAATGCATGCGCTTTTATAAATGTTTTACGGAATAGACACAAGTAATTGAAACTACATTATATGGTTGAATGATCGAAATCGAATATGCCCCTTTTTATTAAGTCTGGTAATCTAAGAATTAGGGAACAGACACCCTAATTGACGCGAACTCTAAAGATAGATCTATCGGGCCCAACAAGCCCCATCCAAAGTACCGGATGCTTTAGTACTTCGAAATTTATATCATATCCGAAGGAGGATCCCGGAATGATGGGGATATTCTTATATGCATATTGTGAATGTCGGTTACCAGGTGTTCAATCCATATGAATGATATTTTTGTCTCTATGCATGGGACGTATGTTTATGAGAATTGGAAATATGAAATCTTGTGGTCTATTAAAATTATGAAATGATTCTTTATGATAAATTAATGAACTCACCAACCTTTTGGTTGACACTTTAGAGCATGTTTATTCTCAGGTATTAAAGATATATTCCGCTGTGCATTTGCTCATCCTAGAGATATTACTTGGAGTCATTTATGACATATTTCAAAAGACATTGCATTCGAGTTGTTGCGTTCATCAAGATTATTATTAAGTCCATTATAGTTAGATATATTATGAAATGGTATGTCTGCCGTCAACTTTCGATGTAATGAAAGATTGTCTTTTCAAAAACGAATGCAATGTTTGTAAAATGTATCATATAGAGGTCAAGTACCTCGCGATGTAATCAACTATTGTGAATCGTTTATAATCAATATGGATTTCGTCCGAATGGATTAGGACGGGTCTCTACAGTTGGTATCAGAGCGGTGGTCTTAGCGAACCAGGTCTTGCATTAGTGTGTCTATGATAAGGCTAAAAAGGAACATATATTTCATAGCAAAATCCCCCAAGAAAGACAAGATTTTAGTTGCAATTGTTCCATTTTCAAGTAATATTCGTTTATTTTAAATAAGTGCGAAGACAAAAGGCGAAAACGACGAATTGAAGACACAAAGGTCCAAAAAGCTCAAAAGTACAAGATACAATCAAAAAGGTTCAAATTATTGATGAGGAACGTCTAAAAATGACAAGAGTACAAGTTACAAAACGCAAAGTACAAAATATAAAATTGTACGCAAGGACGTTCGAAAATCCGGAACCGGGACCAGAGTCAACTCTCAACGCTCGACGCAACGGTGTAAAAATTACGAGTCAACTATGCACAAGAATAAAATATAATATTTAAATAATTCATAATAAGAATAATATTAAATAATAAAAAGTTGTTAATTGAGCATAGTTCAGGGGTCATAAGTGAAAATTCAATTTCTAAATTCGCCTATAAAAGGCTTTGTAATCGTAATGTAAAAACACACCTTTTTCTATCTTTTTCTTATTTATCAATATCAATTATCAATATCTATATTCTATATCTCTATCATAATGTTAACTTAATAAGATATAACAATAATCTTAATTTTAATTTTAAATTATGATAATAATAAGATTTATGATAGAGATCGTTTGAGTGTGTAAGTCGAAATTATGTCCGTGTAACGCTACGCGATTAATAATCACTGTAAGTTATGTTCTTTCTTTTTAAATTAATGTCTCGTAGCTAAGTTATTATTATGCTTATTTAAAACGAAGTAATCATGATGTTGGGCTAATTACTAAAATTGGGTAATTGGGCTTTGTACCATAATTAAGGTTTGGGCAAAAGACCGACACTTGTGGAAATTGGACTATTGACTATTAATAGATGGGGGGTATTGTCTAATTGAGTGACAACTCATTGGAGTCTGTCGAACCTATCTTCAAATTAATTATCTTAATAATTAATAATGATTATGGTTGTCCTATTTAGTGACGTTCATATGGAATCTATTATAATCATTTAATTAATTATTCGGGTTGGGTAATTGATTATTCAAACTGATCAAGTGGGTAAATTAATATTCATATCTAATCAAAACAGGGGTGGATTACATACAGTGATAACTGGTGTAATTGTTGACAGAAGTGATAACTGCGTCACAGTTTAAATCCTTAATCAGTTGGAATATTTGACTTCGGGTATAAGGGTAATTTGACGAGGATACTCGCACTTTATATTTATGACCGATGGACTATTATGGACAAAAACCAGATAGACGTATCAAATAAACCAGGACAAATGACAATTAACCCATGGTAATAAATTAAAATCAACACGTCAAACATCATGATTACGGAAGTTTAAATAAGCATAATTCTTTTATTATATTTCTCATCGTATCTTTATTTACTGTCATTTTATTACTCGCAATTTTATTTACTGTCATTTTATTTATTGTCATTATTTTACGCACTTTAATTATCGTCATTTATCTTTACGCTTAAAATATAGAATCGACAAACCGGTCATTAAACGGTAAAACTCCCCTTTTATAATAATATTACTACTTATATAATTATATATATTTTGTATAAATATAGTTAAAAATATAGTAAGTATCACCAGCTCCCTGTGGAACGAACCGGACTTACTAAAAACTACACTACTCTACGATTAGGTACACTGCCTATAGTGTTGTAGCAAGGTTTAGGTATATCCCATCCGTAAATTAATAAAACTTGTGTCATATTTTGTAGTATTTTGTATTAAAAATAATACTATTTCGTACACCCCGCTGCACACATCAAGTTTTTGGCGCCGCTGCCGGGGAGCGCTAAAACGCTATATTTTTAATTATAATAATATTGAAATAGAATATAATAATATAATAATATTGAAATAGAATATAATAATATAATAATATTGAAATAGAATATAATAATATAATAATATTTTAGAATCTATTTTGAATCGTAAAAGTTTTAAAAAGTCGTATTTATTAAATACTTCAGGGGTATATTATGTAACTTATAATTAATAATTTCTATAATGTCGTTTTCATGTGAATAGTAAATTAATTAATTTCTTTTCATTTACTATTCATGAATAGTAAATGAATTAAAAAAAAAAGTTTTGAAAAAAAATAATAATTATAAAAAAATTATTAATTTGTAAAAAAAATCGTTTTTTTAAAAAAAAAAAAAAAAGGTTGTAAAAAAAAGTTTTTTTTAAGAAAAAAAATTCGTTTAAAAAAAAAAAAAAACGTAAAAAAAAAAAACGTAAAAAAAAAAAACGTAAAAAAAAAAACAAAATATATAAAAAAAATTAAAAAAAAAAAGTTTTTTTATTACCTTTAGATTTTTAGACTATAGTTACAATTTTTAGTATTAAGTTTAGTTTTGCATAGTTATTTTTATTTCTAGAATTTTTAGGTTTGCCGTAAAATCCCTTAAGTGCTTATTCCTTAGACTAAGATTTAGGTGCTTTAGAATTTTGTGACGCCGTTTTTCGCGCTACTTTCTTATTTTTATTTTTCGACGCCTATTTTTCGACCTTTTATTTTTCGACATTTTTCGACGCGCAATCTATTTCTTTCTTATTTCTCGACGCTCTAGTTTTTAGGACTTAGAATTTTCTCTATTTCTTATCTAATTCTCAAACGGAAAGAAAAATTATTTAAGCGGTTAAGTTAATAGACGTTGACATTTTTCTGGTTCGTAGTAATAGTTGGATTTGTTAGTGGCTAGTTGTGGGCTTCCGATTTAAAGGGTCCTGGCTACCTGCTACATCTTTTGGCTATTCGAAACGTGGGCAAAATCAGAAAAGTCTATTAATTGGACAACTTATATAAGTTTTTCTTATTTTTTTATAACTACTAGGATATTCTGTGAATGCACCGAGCAAAACGTTCACCACCTTTCATACGTTCACCACCTGTAACTCGATCAAGACATTTAGCAAATATTATCGCCGTTGATTTTTCTTTAGAATCATCATCCAGTCGAACAAATACTCCAATTCAAATTTCCGACAATCCATCTTTTGAACCCGATTTCACAACTAAGAAACTGGAGGATATTCAAGGACAATTCCAAGATCCTGAACCACAAACCGTTAAATCAGAGTCCTCTAGTGATTCGTATTCAACGAATTCAATTATGGAAGTAACGGAACCTCTAAGTATGGAAGATCGAATGAGAGCTAAACGCACGGGCCAAGGTCACGCCATTATTAAGCCAGAAGTTAATGCTCCAGATTATGAAATCAAAGGACAAATTCTACATATGGTAACTAATCAGTGCCAATATAGTGGTACGCCAAAAGAAGATCCCAACGAATATCTTCGTACCTTTAATAGGATCTGTACACTATTCAAAATCCGAGAAGTGGAGGATGAACAGATATATCTCATGTTGTTTCCCTGGACTTTAAAGGGAGAAGCCAAAGATTGGTTAGAATCGTTACCTGAAGGGGCGATTGACACATGGGATGTCTTAGTTGAAAAATTTCTTCAAAGATTCTTTCCGGCATCTAAAGCCGTGAGACTTCAAGGAGAAATTGTTACGTTCACACAAAAGCCAAATGAAACATTATATGAGGCGTGGACAAGATTCGGAAGGATGTTGAGAGGATGTCCTCAACACGGTTTAGACACTTATCAAATAGTACAAATATTCTACCAAGGTGTCAACGTTGCTACAAGAAAAGACATCGACATAACAGCTGGTGGTTCCATTATGAAGAAAACCGCAACTGAAGCTTACAAAATTATTGATAACACAGCCTCCCACTCTCATGAGTGGCACCAAGAGAAAGATATATATCGTTCATCTAAAGCGGCTAGAGCCGATTCTAGCCATAACTTTGATTCCGTTTCCGCAAAAATAGATGCTTTCGAGAGACGAATGGAAAAGATGAATAAAGATATTCACGCAATACGAATCAGTTGTGAGCAATGCGGTGGACCACACTTAATGAAAGACTGTCACATTGAACAAACGATGGAACAACGTGAGAATGTTGTCTACATGAACCAAAGGCCGGAAAATAGTTATCAGAATAATTATCAACCGCCAAGTCCAAACTTCAATCGAAATCAAAACATTCTTTACAATCCAAAAGGACCCGACAATAACTCGTATAACCAACAAGGTCCGAATAACCAACCAACTCAAAACAACACTTTCAATCAACAAAGACCTGGCTTGTATAAACCACCACAACAAACCGATGAGAAGAAGTCAAATCTGGAAGAAGTGGTATTTAAGCTAGTTGAATCTCAAACACAATTTATTGAAACTCAAACCCAAACGAATGAGAGGTTTGATCAGTCATTTAGAACTCAACAAGCTTCTATTTTGAATCTAGAAAAACAAGTAGGTACTCTTGTTAGCATGATGAGTGAGAGGGAACAAGGAAAGCTACCGAGTGATACTGAAGTAAATCCTCGGAATGAGAATGTTAATATGGTGTCCACGAATTCTGAAAAACCAGCTCCAGAAGTTGGGGAGGTTTTAGATATGAGTAACAATGAAGAAGTTACAACACCACCACCACCCGAGTATGTAAAGCCAGTGGTGGCACCATACAAACCACCCATCCCGTTTCCAAGAAAAGGAGTTGAGTATGAGCAAGTAATAGGTAATAAAGATTGTGATACCTCTGGAAAGAAGAAGAAGAAAAAGAATAAGAAAGTACAAGAAACAAAAGCCGTAGAAGTAAACCCGGTGAATACAGTTCCACCAAAACCTCCACCTAGGGTAGGTGATCCGGGTGAATTTATTGTTCCTTGTCTACTTAGTGATTGTGTCATGTATGATGCACTGGCAGATTTAGGTGCAAGTGTGAGTGTTATGCCTCTTTCCTTATATAAGAGATTAGGTGTAGGTAAGTTAAGTCCAACGGATATAAGTGTTCGACTCCTTGATCAAACCATTAAGCACCCAGTTGGAATTGCTAACAACCTACCCATTCAAGTAGGTAATTTAACCTTTCTAGTCGAATTCATTGTCATTGACATAGAAAAGGACCCAAACATTCCTCTAATTTTAGGTCGACCATTCTTAGCGTCCACCGGGGCGTTATTTGATGTAAGAAATGGTAGAATGACACTTAGTAATGATGAAAAATCGATCACCTTTATGATTCGAAAGTCTAAATCTCCACCAACCAAAACCGTTGAACCAGCAAAAACGATTGGTAAGAACCATGTTGTTTTACCAACTCCAACGGTAGTGCTTAGCAATAATAAAACGCCTAAGTGTGAGGAAAATGAAGTAACACCTAATGATGACCTGATAACAAAGAACCCCGTTGTTGATACGAAATTAAATGACCCCGTTATTAATAGTTCAATGAAGAAACTTATTAAACGGATTCGCGATGCTAGAACCAAGGGGAACTTTAAGTTATGTAACCGGTTAGTATCCAATCTATCAAATAAAGAAAAGGAGAAACTAGTTGAAATTGTGGATATTACACAGGAATCCGACCAATGGCTTAAAGAAAACGTCACGGATATGCAAGTTGATTATGGACCAAGAGAAATTGACGATGAAGTTAATCACAATTTCGACACCACAGCTACCTAAGTGTGGGGAGATTTAAATGTTCTAAAAAGAAAATGCTGTCTAGAGTTAATTGTTCTGTTCTCGTGTAGTTCCGAGAATGGAATCCGATTGGTCTTTTCCGCTAGCAGACACTAAAGAACTAGTTTTCTCCCACCATTCTGAATTTTTATTTTTTAGGTTTTAATTAATATGCCTTTTAAATTTAAGTTTTGTGTGATTTTAAAAACAAAATTTACTTTATTTCATTAAGTTTAAAAAATTGATTTCTAAAATTCGTCGTGAGTTGAAGACTAGGTCGTTGAACCGAAATTGCTTTACCCAAGGACGGGGCGATAAATTTTGTTATCATTATTTTTTTAATTTTATTGATCTAAAGTATGCAAAAAAAAAAAATATATATATATATATATATATATATATATATATATATATATATATATATTATATTTTATAAATTTTTAAACGTGGGATAATATATCAAACTTTAAAAATATGTATATATATGTTTGTATTTTATGTTATGTACAAAACAGGGTAAAACAGCGCACTTTCAAAGAATGTCATTAAGTTCAGCAAAAGCTTCTAATTTTGACGACAAGACGCAAAATATCAAATGTGATATAAAACAACATGTTTGCAAACTCGGTATTTCCAATAACTTTTCTACACTAATCACCCTCATGAATTTATAATTAGAGTCTGATTTCATGCAAATGAGGGCATTGCATGATCTTAAGTGTGGGGAAGGGTTATAAATTCTCTCGGGTTTACACTTGGTTTATTTGCCAAATTTTGCGAAAATTTGAAAAATTTTCAACTAAATGAAATCAAAATCATGTTTATATATATTTATGAACGTTGAAAACTAGGTGTTAATACCGAAATTATTGTTACCTAAAAAAGGACATAAATTGAGAAACAACCCAAAACGCTTGAATTCATTTAAAATGGAATAAAGGAGAATAAAAATGCAAAGAAAGAAACTAAGTGTGGGGAGAATATACCAAGTTATTCAATTAAAAACTATCTATCACATGTTTGTGTAAAGTTTATTGCAGGTGCTTTTGTTTTGGACTAAATTAACTGTTTTACCCGATTTATTGTAATACTTTTGAAAGAAGAGATGGATCTACACGATGAATCAATTCCATCATTAAAAGGAAGTAAAGTCTTCCGAAAAAGACACGCGCTTCTTGATTTAGGTCAAGAAGTTGTCGTCCAGACCAGCTGTAGGTTGACGAAAAATCTAGAAAAGTCATCTCTAAAATCAGCAGGAAATCCACGGACCTCAGCATCAAACATGGTCGCCAAGTGGTCAGATTTATCCTAACCATGAGAAGGATTTATCTCGTACAATGGGGAGGCACCGTGCAAATTAGCTTGATAAGACTAATGAATCAGATCCCCAGAAAGGATAATCTCCTTAAAGATTAAAAATCAGCTTTTAAGACTGATATTACTCAATCCTTGAGATTGACCTTAAAGATTGAGAATTCAAACTCATGGAATTCAATGATATCTAAACTCGAGCTTGAACGAGAAAATATTTTGATCAAAAATACAAACCGATTTGTTTTCTGAAAACCCATTTTCAATGCGTTCATTACCATTGAACGTAAAATCCTAGGAATTCACCTGGAATTCATTAGGTCACCTGAACCAAATCGGGTGTCAACCGTAAGAACGGTGGTTGCATAGCATGGTCGGAGACAGGACCTTGTGCCAGACCGAAAAATCATAGGATGATCTTTACTATCGCTCCTACCAAGGATAGTTCTAGCATCCGACACGTTAAAAGACCATAATCATCTGCATGTCACGGAACATTGCCTTAACAGTTTCTTGTTCATCGCTTTCCTTTACAACCGGACGGTAGTTTACCGAAAGATAATATACGGAACAAGTAAACTGGATGTGTACTTTTCGATACCGGGATAGCAGTGGATTACACGAACCTAAAAGTTTTAGCCAAAATATTGATCCACAAATATATTTTGCAACACCGATGATGGATCAAATCAGAAAACTTGTCTAGGGTAAAATCTAGCTTGAATTTTCAAAAGATCAAATGTTTTCATAAAGATCCAATTTCCTTAAAGGATCTAAATTTTTATAGTCATGTGGGACTGTAAACCGCCTTTCAAATGTGCACTTTGCTTTGGAAACCGAAAGTAAATCGGCTATTTGATTGCAAGTGTCGTTGTCCTAAACCCAAGGCAACTGTAGATGACACACCCACCTTTAACCATATCGTTACTATCATTGTTTATACCGCTCTATCAAAATCACTGATGTACAAAGTGTGAAGAATAAAGAAGTGATTCGTGTGATGTATTATATTATTTCAAGACTGTATTGCTTGAGGACAAGCAACGCTCAAGTGTGGGGATATTGATAAGGCTAAAAAGGAACATATATTTCATAGCAAAATCCCCCAAGAAAGACAAGATTTTAGTTGCAATTGTTCCATTTTCAAGTAATATTCGTTTATTTTAAATAAGTGCGAAGACAAAAGGCGAAAACGACGAATTGAAGACACAAAGGTCCAAAAAGCTCAAAAGTACAAGATACAATCAAAAAGGTTCAAATTATTGATGAGGAACGTCTAAAAATGACAAGAGTACAAGTTACAAAATGCAAAGTACAAAATATAAAATTGTACGCAAGGACGTTCGAAAATCCGGAACCGGGACCAGAGTCAACTCTCAACGCTCGACGCAACGGTGTAAAAATTACGAGTCAACTATGCACAAGAATAAAATATAATATTTAAATAATTCATAATAAGAATAATATTAAATAATAAAAAGTTGTTAATTGAGCATAGTTCAGGGGTCATAAGTGAAAATTCAATTTCTAAATTCGCCTATAAAAGGCTTTGTAATCGTAATGTAAAAACACACCTTTTTCTATCTTTTTCTTATTTATCAATATCAATTATCAATATCTATATTCTATATCTCTATCATAATGTTAACTTAATAAGATATAACAATAATCTTAATTTTAATTTTAAATTATGATAATAATAAGATTTATGATAGAGATCGTTTGAGTGTGTAAGTCGAAATTCTGTCCGTGTAACGCTACGCGATTAATAATCACTGTAAGTTATGTTCTTCCTTTTTAAATTAATGTCTCGTAGCTAAGTTATTATTATGCTTATTTAAAACGAAGTAATCATGATGTTGGGCTAATTACTAAAATTGGGTAATTGGGCTTTGTACCATAATTAAGGTTTGGGCAAAAGACCGACACTTGTGGAAATTGGACTATTGACTATTAATAGATGGGGGGTATTGTCTAATTGAGTGACAACTCATTGGAGTCTGTCGAACCTATCTTCAAATTAATTATCTTAATAATTAATAATGATTATGGTTGTCCTATTTAGTGACGTTCATATGGAATCTATTATAATCATTTAATTAATTATTCGGGTTGGGTAATTGATTATTCAAACTGATCAAGTGGGTAAATTAATATTCATATCTAATCAAAACAGGGGTGGATTACATACAGTGATAACTGGTGTAATTGTTGACAGAAGTGATAACTGCGTCACAGTTTAAATCCTTAATCAGTTGGAATATTTGACTTCGGGTATAAGGGTAATTTGACGAGGATACTCGCACTTTATATTTATGACCGATGGACTATTATGGACAAAAACCAGATAGACGTATCAAATAAACCAGGACAAAGGACAATTAACCCATGGTAATAAATTAAAATCAACACGTCAAACATCATGATTACGGAAGTTTAAATAAGCATAATTCTTTTATTATATTTCTCATCGTATCTTTATTTACTGTCATTTTATTACTCGCAATTTTATTTACTGTCATTTTATTTATTGTCATTATTTTACGCACTTTAATTATCGTCATTTATCTTTACGCTTAAAATATAGAATCGACAAACCGGTCATTAAACGGTAAAACTCCCCTTTTATAATAATATTACAACTTATATAATTATATATATTTTGTATAAATATAGTTAAAAATATAGTAAGTATCACCAGCTCCCTGTGGAACGAACCGGACTTACTAAAAACTACACTACTCTACCATTAGGTACACTGCCTATAGTGTTGTAGCAAGGTTTAGGTATATCCCATCCGTAAATTAATAAAACTTGTGTCATATTTTGTAGTATTTTGTATTAAAAATAATACTATTTCGTACACCCCGCTGCACACATCAGTCTAACTGATAGTTATTTAGATGCATTAGTGAGTCTGGACTTCGACCGTGTCTGCATGTCAAAAGTTTTGCTTATCAATTCGTATCAAAAATTACCTTCTTATCAATCTTAGGGAATCACTTGCTTATCATTCTTAGTCTAGACACATCATACTACAATGATTGCATGAATAGTGTATAGACAAAATTCATATCTTAGCGTATCTATTACTGTAGACTTTATCTGACACTTTTCCTTAATTCCCTTTGTAATCTACGGGATCTTCTGTACTATGTATAGGTATTCTATGTAATTAGAATATCATCCGATATCTGAAAATCATTTCATATCGAAAAATCCTTTATTCAATCGTACGAAATGAAACTCAAAACTAGTTCAAGTCCCTCGGATTCCGATATGAAGTCCCACTCCAGCTCCAAAAGCAGCGTCACCAGAATGAATCAATCAATCAGTCATCCCCAATTCATCTGATGAGTTCGTAGCCTATTTAATCAATGGAGACAAGAAGAAGGTGATCTTTTCCATCAACCAAATTTCTCTCTTGGCAAAGAACCTGAAGCACTTACCGGTGAATCTATTAGAAACACCATTTTCATACTCATTTCCCGAATACCTCGCCACGAGTAGATTTTATCTAAAATTTTAAACCTTATTCATTCGTTTGTTACGACCGACAATCATCCCCCCCCCACCAACACCACCACCACCAAAAAACGAAAACTGAATAACCAGTGCTCTTCTTAAAAAAAAGAAAGCACCTAACAAAACCAAAGAGCAAAAACAAAACCGACAATCATCACAGTTAGAATGCAAACAGAAAAGTATAATGATTTCCGGGTTTGTTAAGGGGTCTTTTTTGAGTGAGAGCTCAAGTGAAGTCAAAGCGAGTGGAAATTCGGGTCGAATTGGGTACACTAGAACTTTCGTCACTTCGGGTAGATCTTCTCCAATGGCAATTTTGTTGCGATCGGCCGAGAAGATGAACAAGATATTTTCTTGAGTCACTGTTAAAGATACATCTGTACAGTGGGAGTTGGCTCGGGATGGAAATTCGGGTTTGTCAAAAGACGTGCGCATGTATATGGACGGTGTTCCAATGGTGAAGGCTAAGGCGGTTATGTGGAAGATCAAGGGTGTGATTGCGTTCTCACACGGATACCTTGATGGTATTATCCACATGTTTGTTCTACCGAAGAGCTTGTTCTTTGTTGGAAAAATAAATCGGGTGGATGGAATTTTGTACAGGTGGATCTCTTGGACAATGGGGTTAATAGGTTAGGTGGACTCAAACGACCCGTTATCTCCTAAACAAAGGAGGTAGGTGTCATAACCAAAGAGTTGTTTATGTTTCCCAACTAGTAACATAAAGATCGAATTATAGCTCAACGAATTTTTTGGTGTCGAAAGACTTCTCTTGCTCGTGGGTTAATGAGTAAAGTGCGGCGTGACGCGAGTGCAAATTTGACGGTATCAAAAGGAGGTGTAATTAGCGGGTCGGGTTATTGTTGTGGGATGATGATGAAGTCAAGTCAAAGATGGGTGTTGTTTAATGTCTCTTCGAGTGGGAGATTGTTGGAGTACGAATCAAATTAAAAAAATCAAAGTCGGATTGCTGCTGCTGTTCAACTCGCGATTGGGAAAAGGAAGCTCACGATCACGAGCTTACTATACTCGCGAACTAGAACTTGGAAATCGCGACTGGAGTTTGGCCTCTTTGGTTGGCCGAGGATTAAAGTAATCATCTTTGATTACATATAACCTCATTATATTCTCGTGTTTTTACGATTCTTGCTAGTTTTTCAATTTCTTCACATATTTTCGTTTATTGTAAGTGGGTTTGATAACTTGAGGTTATCAAATCTTGTTAGGGCTCACCTATTCGTATTCAAACATGTAATCGAGGATGTTATAACGACCCGTCCTAATCTATCTGGACGAATACATTACATTTGGTTACATCGCGAGGTACTTGACCTCTATATGATACATTTTACAAATATTGCATTCGTTTTTGAAAAGACAATCTTTCATTACATCAAAAGTTGACGGCATGCATACCATTTCATAATATATCCAACTATAATTGACTTAATAATAATCTTGATGAACTCAACGACTCGAATGCAACGTCTTTTGAAATATGTCATGAATGACTCCAAGTAAAATCTCTAATATAAGCAAATGCACAGCGGAAGATTTCTTTCATACATGAGAATAAACATGCTTTCAAGTGTCAACCAAAAGGTTGGTGAGTTCATTAGTTTATCATAAACATTCATTTCCATCATTTTAATAGACCACAAGATTTTCATTTTCATTTCTCATAAATATACGTCCCATGCATAGAGACAAAAATATCATTCATATGGTGAACACCTGATAACTGACATTAAAAAGATGCATATAAGAATATCCCCTATCATTCCGAGAAATCCATCGGACATGATAAAAAATGAATTCGAAGTACTAAAGCATCCGGTACTTTGGATGGGGTTCGTTACGCCCAATAGATCTATCTTTAGGATTCGCGTCAATTAGTAGATCGGTTTACTAATTCTTAGGTTACCAAGCAAAAAGGGCATATTCGGCTTCGATCATTCACCCATATAATGTAGTTTCGATTACTTGTGTCTATTTCGTAAAACATTTATAAAAATTGCGCATGTATTCTCAGCCCAAAAATATAAAGGGTAAAAAGGCAAATGAAACTCACTCTACAATATTTTGTAGTAAAAATATTCGTTCGACTGAACTGAACAATGAAGGGTTAGCCTCGGATTCACGAACCTATATCATCCATATATATATATATTAATATCTATTCTTGTAATTGAACAAAGATATATATTATTATTAGTTATATAATTTTTATTTTAATAATTTATATTCATTTTATATATAAAAATATTAAGTTTCGTTATGTTATATGTAATAAATATATTTATATATTTATATTTATATATATATTATTTGTTAGTTAAAACAGTACTTTAGTAATAGTAAGGTAATATTTGAAATGATAATAGTGTTAATACTAATATTAATAAAAATCATAATATTATTTATAATTCTATTAATAAATATATTAATGATAGTTTTCATTAATCAATCTCATAATATTGATAATATCAGTAGTTTTTAATAAAATGATTAATTTAATAGTAATGGTCATGAAAATATTAATTTTTAATAATAATACTTAATCCTTTATAATAATAATAATTATAAAAATATCTATTTGTTAATTATGATGATAAGTTTAATTATAACCCTACTAATAATCATATTAATAATAATAATGATATTGTCACTAATACTTTTGTGGATAATAACAATAATAATACTAACAATTTATAAAATGATACTAATAATAATATTTATAATAATAATTTTGTATTATGTTCAATAATAATGTTAACAATAATAATAATGATCATAATTATAATAATAATACATATATTAATATTAGTAATAATACTAACAATAATAACACTAATAACAATAATACTTATAATCATAATAATCGTAACATTAATAATAATAATCATAATAATTACTAGTAATAATAATAATAATAATAGAAATAAAGTTAAGAGTGTATACCCTTGAAACTTTGTGTAAAAAGAAATGTTCCCGACAGGACTCGAACCCTTGACCTCCCGCTAACACCACAACACCACAAACCATCCTTCTGTCTTTACATTTCTAATTAAAACTGTATACCATATATATTTAACCAATTTCTTTCGGCCTAAGTAGAACGGCAACCCAATAACAACATTAATATAACTCGGCCCATCTAGCAACTAATGTCCCAACAGGTTACAATTTTTGGCCCAACAGTAAAAGGACACGGCCCAACAATTTAAATTATTTATACGGCCTAAGTTGAAAACAGGAACATAAAAATCCAACCGGTAATCTCGTAATTGATTGATTCCTCTCTTTTTTATATATACAAATGGTGTTAACTCCTTTTTAAGTGTCGACCAAAAGAAGAAAACGGCAGCCAATATAAATAATAGTGTTTGGTGTGGAAATAAAAAGAAAAACCGAAACGATCCAGCTGGTTCGACAGAAAAATAAAACAATCGATTTTCTTGGTGTTTTAGTGGGGTTTGAATGAACAGAAGGTAAAACAGATAACCATGGTGATGGTTTTGTATTAATGTTCTTTATGGTTTACGACTGAAACTGAATGGAAATTAACTAATAAATTGCAGTTTAGCATCCAGAATTCGATGGGGTTGCAGAAAGAAAATTAACAGCTGTATCCTTCATCAATTATCATCTTTACACATCGTCATAATCGTCACAGTCTTCAACATCATAATCCAAACAATTAGCTGTGATCAAGAATGGTTCCAAGGATAGTGATGGTGTTCTAAGGTAGCATGTGTATAGGTGTTGGTGATCAACTAATTATTTGTTGATGGTGGGGTGCTTCGGCCAAACTGCAGTAAAAAACGAAAAACAGAAGATGATGGCAGCGAGCTATACCGTATGCTTCGAACAGTTGAAGTGGTTGTTTTAATGATGGTTATCGTATAGGAAAGAATCGAAGGGTATTCTTGTTTTAGGTTTAATCATGTAACAATAACACTATGTGATCGATGGTGTTCTTGATGGTTATGGGGGTGATAGAGTGATGATCTAATGGTCGATGGTGTTGAACCGAACTAGAACGAAAACAAGACAGCAGTCGGAAGTATTTTGTAGGTTGTGATTATTTTCGAATAGAACCAGTGAAACAGAAAAACATAGTATCGAGTCAGTAACCTAACCATGCAAGTAGCAGCAACCTTGTTGTTGCATCAGTTTAATAAAGTGATCATTGGTGTCTACATGGGTGGTGGTTGTAGTGTTAGAAGGTGGTGATCAAGCAAAGATAAAGTGATGGTTGTTCTCGGCCATCACTAGAACCCGAATAGCAGTTGTAATAAATGATGATGGTTCATGGTTGGTGTTAGGGTGGTGTTGTCCTTAGGTGGTGGGTTGGTTCTAAGAAGGTGGTGATTTGGGTTTAGTTCAACAGGGAACCGCTGTTTATAGCAGCAGTTATAGCAATCCTTGGTGGTGGAGTTTGACGTCTGAACTTGATGGCTTTAACCCAAAATAGTCGTAGGTTGTGGTAGGGTTGCAGCATAAACGAAACCCAGAAGTGATGGTGTTGGTTTCGAACAACGTTAGGAGAAAGAGATAGAAAAAGTTGATGGTTTGTAGTTGTTGATTAATGGAGGATGGTTTTCGACATTAACCAGGAAGTAAAGAGATATACGAATAGAAGTAATAGTTAGTTAAGAAATGTGATGATAATTCTTAGATATGAATGTACATGTATTATATAAGATTAAAAAGAAAACTGTATCAATAATTCATAGTGACTGTTGTTTGTGGGTCGAGTAAAAGGAAAATATGTGTGATTATTGGCTCAAATAAATCAACAAGAAAGGTGGTGAGATTTGTTCCTACATTTACGGTTGAAAAAGGGATTGAACAAGTGGGTGTCTACTATATAATACAAACTTGAATAATTATGTGATAGTAATATAAAAGAATTTCAATCATGACTAATTAGTTAGTAAGTGGATTTTGATGGAGACATTAAACAAAACGATAAGTGATATGCTTCCCGGTTGTTCAATTATATAATGTATCGTGTATGTTTATGTATAGTTATATATGTCTAGATAAAATAAAGAGTTGATAGTTGATTAATTGTACTGCGTATCTTTACATGATTAAATGATAAAGCAATTAATCAATCAAAACTAATCAATCAAAACAAAATAAACAAGTTGATAAATGTTAGTGGGTTGAGTAGGATTGAAAGAAACATTCAACAAAGCCATCACTTATTTATCGGTACACTTATGGACATCGAATCTAAATTTACGGATATATATCATGCTCCATTGATAATTAGTGACGGATAAAAGTTTGTATTAAACTTGTTGAATATCCATCGAATGGAAATTGAGTGTTAATGTCGTTTACTAAATAGATTTGAAATCAAAAATATATTTAGTATACTTTAATTATATATATAAATAGGTTTTAAATAATAATTGTCATAATATCATATTTTTTATTTTATTTTACATAATAAATTTATAATAACAACAACATATAATATCTCGAATTATATTTCCAATTATTATATATATATATATATATATATATATATATACACACACACCTATCAAGTTACAATTAATTGTTCATGAATCATCTGTAATAGTCAAAGGTTTAAATGGTTTCATAGAAATAATTCAAAATTTTGAGATTTAACTTAACAACTTTGCTTATCGTGTCGGAAACATATAAAGATCAAAGTTTAATTTTGGTCGGAAATTTTCGGGTTGTCACAGTACCTACCCGTTAAAGAAATTTCATCCCGGAAATTTGATCGAGATCGTCATGGCTAACAATTAGAATGTTTTCCTGACACATAGGAGCTGATAAATAGATTCTTATTACTGTTGAGTAATATGGATAAGATAAATCGTTTACTCGAAGAGTACGAGTGAAGTTATCACAAAAGAGTGAAGTGACCAATTAAAGATTTAGCATTTGACGTAGTCAGAGTTGAATTCCGAAATTCAAGGGATTTAAAAGAAAATCTTGGAAATCTATAAGATCCGATTCTTCGGAATTTAAGGAGATTAGGATATTCTTTAATTAAATGCGATCATCTGTAGATGGCTTTGTCTGGTATTTCTACTATAAATCTACCCTCTTAGTTTCCTTTATATTTGGAGTTCTATCCTTTTTGTTTTCTCTTCCTAACTTTAAGTCAAGCAAATAATGATCCAGAATTCGTAGGTATGAAGTTTCGAATGAACATGACTAATGTTCAAAGATATAAATTGTTGTAGCACGATCTTGATTGGTTGAATCACCAGATTTCAAGAGAATAGATAGAACTATTAAGAGAATATGTTCTCGATATATTCAAAGATTAGATAGAATGTAAGAGTCGTGTAACATGGCACATGATGACGTTATGATCTGTGAATCATCACGTTCCATTAGAAACTCAGCATGACTTACTGTAATATAATCACGTTGATCAAGTGTCATTATATTATACTAGCTCATGCTTCAGTTCCCAACACTACTTCAAAAACATTCATACTTCAAACTCAAAGGTTTCAGAATTTAGAAACTAAAACAGTTTCCTTTATGATGTATCACTGTTATTGCGAAGTGATAAATGATTTCAGATAAGAATAGTTATGAAAATATCTTCAGAAATATCGAGGACATTTATAATAAAAGAGACGATGATATTTTAGAATTTATAATATCGATGGATGATGAATAAGATTTGTCCATAAAAGTGAAGAGTCAGGAGCAAGGTATTCATTAATGACTTCAGCAGATACTGAATCATTTGAATTCTTTGAAGGCAGGTTTAGTCCTTTGTGATTTATCCACAGTCTCTTTCATGGTTTGCTCTATCCATTTTCCAGTTTCAAACTTTTTCTGAGCTTTGCCAACACACTATTCTTTATCATCAAACTTCCGACTGTTAAAGTCGTTTACAGTTTTTGTTGCTTCATTCAGCTTTTTCAACATTCAGAGTATTGATTCGTAGACTAGTGAAATGTCCCATTCATATTGATTATAAACGTTCCATATTAATTGATTTCGTTGCGAGGTTTTGACCTCTATATGAGATGTTTTTTAAAGACTGCATTCATTTTTAAAACAACCATAACCTTTATTTTATCAATAAAGGTTTCAAAAGCATTACGTAGATTATCAAATAATGATAATCTAAAATATACTGTTTACACAATACCATTACATAATGGTTTACAATAGAAATATATTACATCGACATATGTTTCTTGAATGCAGTTTTTACACAATATCATACAAACATGGACTCCAAATCTTGTCCTTATTTTAGTATGCAACAGCGGAAGCTCTTAGTATTCACCTGAGAATAAACATGCTTTAAACGTCAACAAAAATGTTGGTGAGTTATAGGTTTAACCTATATATATCAAATCGTAACAATATACTACGAGATTTCATATTTCAATATACATCCCATACATAGAGATAAAAATCATTCATATGGTGAACACCTGGTAACCGACATTAACAAGATGCATATATAAGAATATCCCCATCATTCCGGGACACCCTTCGGATATGATATAAATTTCGAAGTACTAAAGCATCCGGTACTTTGGATGGGGTTTGTTAGGCCCAATAGATCTATCTTTAGGATTCGCATCAATTAGGGTGTCTGTTCCCTAATTCTTAGATTACCAGACTTAATAAAAAGGGGCATATTCGATTTCGATAATTCAACCATAGAATGTAGTTTCACATACTTGTGTCTATTTTGTAAATCATTTATAAAACCTGCATGTATTCTCATCCCAAAAATATTAGATTTTAAAAGTGGGACTATAACTCACTTTTACAGATTTTTACTTCGTCGGGAAGTAAGACTTGGCCACTGGTCGATTCACGAACCTATAACAAATATGTACATATATATCAAAGTATGTTCAAAATTTATTTACAACATTTTTAATACGTTTTACTGTTTTAAGTTTATTAAGTCAGCCGTCCTTGTTAGTAACCTACAACTAGTTGTCCATAATTAGATGTACAGAAATAAATTGATATATATTATCTTGAATCAATCCACGACACAGTGTATACACGTCTCAGGCTAGATCACAACTCAAAGTATATATATTTTTGGAATCAACCTCAACCCTGTATAGCTAACTCCAACATTACTGCATATAGAGTGTCTATGGTTGTTCCACATAATATATATACATGGGTCGATATGATATGTCAAAACATTTGTATACCTGTCTATGGTATCCCAAGATTACATAATATATTAGAATACATGTATAATATAATATAAGTTAGCTAGGATATGATTTGTATAGATTTATTAAACATTTCCCGTAGCTAAAAAGATCAAAAATATCCAATCTTGTTTTACCCATAACTTCTTCGTTTTAAATCCGTTTTGAGTGAATCCAATTGCTATGGTTTCATATTGAACTTAAGTTTATGAATATATACAGAAAAATTATAAGTTTATAGTCAGAATTACAGGTTACAAGTCGTTTTTGTAAAGGTAGTCATTTCAGTCGAAAGAACGACGTCTAGATGACCATTTTGGAAAACATACTTCCACTTTGAGTTTAACCATGATTTTTGGATATAGTTTCATGTTCATAAGAAAAATTATTTTCCCAAAAGAAAAACTTTTAAATCAAAATTTATCATAGTTTTTAATTAACTAACCCAAAACAGCCCGTGGTGTTACTACAACGGCGTATATCCGGTTTTACGGTGTTTTTCGTGTTTTCCGGTTTTAAATCATTAAGTTAGCATATCATATAGATATAGAACATGTGTTTAGTTGATTTTAAAAGTCAAGTTAGAAGGATTAACTTTTGTTTGCGAATAAGTTTAGAATTAACTAAACTATGTTCTAGTGATTTCAAGTTTAAACCTTCAAATAAGATAGATTTATATGTATGAATCGAATGATGTTATGAACATCATTACTACCTCAAGTTTTCTGGATAAAACTACTGGAAATGAGAAAAATAGATCGAGCTTCAAAGGATCTTTGGATGGCTTGAAAGTTCTTGAAGCAGAATCATGACACGAAAAGAAGTTCAAGTAAGATTTCCACTCGAAATAAGATTGTTATAGTTATAGAAATTGAATCAAAGTTTGAATATGAGTATTACCTTGTATTAGAAAGATATCTTACTGTAAATAAAAAAGATTTCTTGAAGTTGAATGATCACTTTACAAGATTGGAAGTAAGCTAGCAAACTTGGAAGTATTCTTAATTTTATGAAACTAGAACTTATAGAATTTATGAAGAACACTTAGAACTTGAAGATAGAACTTGAGAGAGATCACTTAGATGAAGAAAATTGAAAAATTAAAGTGTTTGTAGATGTTTTTGGTCGTTGGTATATGGATTAGATATAAAGGATGTGTAATTTTGTTTTCATGTAAATAAGTCATGAATGATTACTCATATTTTTGTAATTTTATGAGATATTTCATGCTAGTTGCCAAATGATGGTTCCCACATGTGTTAGGTGACTCACATGGGCTGCTAAGAGATGATCATTAGAGTGTATATACCAATAGTACATACATCTAAAAGCTGTGTATTGTACAAGTACAAATACAGGTGCATACGAGTAGAATTGTTGATGACACTGAACGAGGATGTAATTGTAAGCATTTTTGTTAAGTAGAAGTATTTTGATAAGTGTCTTGAAGTCTTTCAAAAGTGTAAGAATACATATTAAAACACTACATGTATATACATTTTAACTGAGTCGTTAAGTCATCGTTAGTCGTTACATGTAAATGTTGATTTGAAACCTTTAAGTTAACGATCTTGTTAAATGTTGTTAACCCAATGTTAATTATATCTAATGAGATGTTAAATTATTATATTATCATGATATTATGATATATTAATATATCTTAATATGATATATATACATTTAAATGTCGTTACAACGATAATCATTACATATATGTCTCGTTTCGAAATCATTAAGTTAGTAGTCTTGTTTTTACATATGTAGTTCACTGTTAACACACTTAATGATATATTTAAATATCATTTTATCATGTTAAATAAAGTGTATCAATATCTTAATATGATACATATGTATTTAGTAGACGTTATCATAACGATAATCGTTATATATATCATTTCGAGTTTCTTAACTTAGTAATCTCATTTCTTATGTATATCACACATTGTTAATATACTTAGTGAGATACTTACTCATCATAATCTCATTTCAACCATATATATGTCTATATATACCACAACATGTAGTCTTTACAAATTTGTAACGTTCGTGAATCGCCGGTCAACTTGGATGATCAATTGTCTATATGAAACTTATTTCATTTAATCAAGTCTTAACAAGTTTGATTGCTTAACACGTTGGAAACATTTAGTCATGTAAATATCAATCTCAATTAATATATATAAACATGGAAAAGTTTGGGTCACTACAGTACCTACCCGTTAAATAAATTTCGTCCCGAAATTTTAAGCTGTTGAAGGTGTTGACGAATCTTCTGGAAATAGATGTGGGTATTTCTTCTTCATCTGATCTTCACGCTCCCAGGTGAACTCGGGTCCTCTACGAGCATTCCATCGAACCTTAACAATCAGTATCTTATTTTGCTTAAGTCTTTTAACCTCACGATCCATTATTTCGACGGGTTCTTCAATGAATTGAAGTTTTTCATTTATTTGGATTTCGTCCAACGGAATAGTGAGATCTTCTTTAGCAAAACATTTCTTCAAATTCGAGACGTGGAAAGTGTTATGTACCGCCGCGAGTTGTTGAGGTAGCTCCAGTTGGTAAGCTACTGGTCCGACACGATCTATAATCTTGAATGGTCCAATGTACCTTGGATTTAGTTTCCCCCGTTTACCAAATCGAACAACGCCTTTCCAAGGTGAAACCTTAAGCATGACCATTTCTCCAATTTCAAACTCTATATCTTTTCTTTTACTGTCCGCGTAGCTCTTTTGTCGACTTTGGGCGGTTTTCAATCGTTGTTGAATTTGGATGATTTTCTCGGTAGTTTCTTGTATTATCTCCGGACCCGTAATCTGTCTATCCCCCACTTCATTCCAAAAAATCGGAGACCTGCACTTTCTACCATAAAGTGCCTCAAACGGTGCCATCTCAATACTAGAATGATAACTGTTGTTGTAGAAAAATTCTGCTAACGGTAGGTGTCGATCCCAACTGTTTCCGAAATCAATAACACATGCTCGTAGCATGTCTTCAAGCGTATGTATCGTCCTTTTGCTCTGCCCATTAGTTTGTGGATGATAGGCAGTACTCATGTCTAGACGAGTCCCGAATGCTTGTTGCAACGTCTGCCAGAACCTTGAAATAAATCTACCATCCCTATCAGAGATAATAGAGACGGGTATTCCATGTCTGGAGACAACCTCCTTCAAATACAATCGCGCCAACTTCTCCATTTTATCATCTTCTCTCATTGGCAGGAAGTGTGCTGACTTGGTGAGACGATCAACTATTACCCAAATAGTATCATAACCACTTGCAGTCCTTGGCAATTTAGTAATGAAATCTGATGTTATGCGAGGTGTATATGAAATAGCTTATATTTTACTAGGAAAAACTATTAAATACGATACAATTTTACACAAGATATTTATTTATTTATAGAATGGATATACTTAAACCTTCCTACAACACTTATAGGCAGTGTACCTAATTGTACAGTAGTGTAGTTTTTAGTAAGTCCGGTTCGTTCCACAGGGAATATTTTAAATAAAGCTTAACGCTATATTAGTTTTATTTTATAAGAATACAAATATATATATATATAAGTAATATTATTATTATAAAGGGAGGGTTTTTACCGTTTAATGACCGGTTTGTCGTTTTTAAAACTTTAGTCGCAGTTAAAACCTAATGTAAAATATTAAAAATAAATACAACTTAATTTAAAGCGTAAAATAAATAACGATAATGAAATTGCAATAAATAAAAGTGCGATAAAATAAACTTGTGATAATTAAAAATACGATAATTAAAAGTGCAATTAAATACAATAACAATAATTTAAAGTACGATAATTAAAAGTGCAATTAAATATAAAATAAAGGAAATTAAATATGAAATAAAAGAATTATGCTTATTTAAACTTCCGTAATCATGATGTTTGACGTGTTGATTTTAGTTTTAAGCCCATGGGTTAATTGTCCTTTGTCCTGGATTATTCAATATGTCCGTCTGGTTTTTGTCCATAACAGTCCATCAGTCATAAATATAAAGTGCGAGTATCCTCTTCAAATTATCCTTATACCGAAGTTAAATATTCCAACTAATTGGGGACTTAAACTGTAACAAGGTTTTAATACTTTGTTTAATAATTACACCAGGTTATCGAATGCGTGTAACCCAAGGTTTTAATACTTTGTTATCAATTATGCCAAGTGTCCTTGTACATAATTTCACCCCTGTTTTAATAATTCTAGTGACTATTAATCCATTCCCGTGTCCCGTTAAATGAACTATTATTCGTACATATAAATACCCCGCCCATCGTGTCCGATCGAGTGTATATGGTTATTTATAGGGACATCCAATTGTAAATATTTATATTAAAATTAACAAACTATCATTTAGTTAAACAAATATAAAGCCCATTAATAGCCCATAGTCTAATTTCCACAAGTGTCGTTCTTTTGTCCAAACCCCAATTATGGTACAAAGCCCAATTACCCAATTTTAATATTTTTAGCCCAACATCATGATTACTTCGAATTAAATAAGCATAATAATAACTTAGCTACGAGACATTAAATTAAAAAGGTTGAACATAACTTACAATGATTAAAAATAGCGTAGCGTTACACGGACAGAATTTCGACTTACACCCTTACAACATTCGCTAACATACCCTTATTATTGGAAATTAAAATTAAAATTAAAATTATAATATGAATATATATATATATATATATATATATATATATATATATATATATATATATATATATATATATATATATATATATATATATATATATATATATATATACACACACGTTGATGATAGAGAGATTGATATATGGATATATAAAACGTTCAGAATGCGCGAGCTTTTATAGGCATTTTTGTCCAGGACAGCTCTGCGAGTTGCGGCATTTTTGCACTACAAACTCCGCGAGTCACGGAGTTCGTAAATCCAGATCACACAAGTTTGGATCCTAGTCTGTCGACGGTTTTAATATATAAATATAATATATATATATATATAATTTATATAATTAATTATATATTATATTATATTTATATACATAGTTAACTTGTAATTTTTAGTCCGTTGCGTCGAGCATTGAGAGTTGACTCTGGTCCCGGTTCCGGATTTTCGAACGTCTTTGCGTACAATTTAATATCTTGTACTTTGCGTTTTGAATCTTGTACTCTTGTAATTCTGAGACGTTTCTTATCAATAATTGAAACCTCTTTGATTGTATTTTGTACTTTTGAGCTTTTTGGTCGTTTGCGTCTTCAATTCATCGAATCTATCTTTTGTCTTCACCTTTTATTATTTAACCGAATATCACTTGTAAATAGGACAATTGCAACTAAAAGCTTGTCTTTCTTGAGGAATAATGCTATGAAATATATGTTCATTTTTAGCATTATCAAAATCCATGGTAATGTTTTCCCATTTCCATTCCGGGATTTCAAGTTGTTGTAGTAGACCTGATGGTTTCTGATGTTCAGCTTTGACCTTAGAACACGTCAAACATTCTCCTACATATTTAGCAATATCGGCTTTCATACCCGGCCACCAAAAGTGTTTCTTGAGATCTTTATACATCTTCCCTGCTCCGGGATGTATTGAATATCTGGTTTTATGTGCTTCTTTAAGTACCATTTCTCTCACATCTCCAAACCTTGGTACCCAAATTCTATCAGCCCTATATCGGGTTCCGTCTTCTCGAATATTAATATGTTTCTCTGATCCTTTGGGTATCTCATTCTTCAACTTTCCTTCTTTTACAACCCCCTGTTGCGCCTCCTTTATTTGAATAGTAAGGTTAGTACGAATAATTATATTCATAGCTTTTACCCGTATAGGTTCTCTGTCCTTTCTACTCAAAGCGTCGGCTACCACATTCGCCTTCCCCGGGTGGTATCGAATCTCAAAATCATAATCATTCAACAGTTCAATCCACCTGCGTTGTCTCATATTCAGTTGCTTCTGATTAAATATATGTTGGAGACTTTTGTGGTCGGTATATATAATACTTTTGACTCCATATAAATAATGCCTCCAAGTCTTTAATTCAAAAACAACAACACCCAATTCCAAATCGTGAGTTGTATAATTTTGCTCGTGAATCTTCAATTGTCTAGACGCATAAGCAATCACCTTCGTTCGTTGCATTAATACACAACCGAGACCTTGCTTTGATGCGTCACAATAAATCACAAAATCATCATTCCTTTCAGGCAATGATAATATAGGTGCCGTAGTTAGCTTTTTCTTTAATAACTGAAACGCCTTCTCTTGTTCATCCTTCTATTCAAATTTCTTCCCTTTATGCGTTAATGCAGTCAAGGGTTTTGCTATTTTGGAGAAATCTTGGATGAATCTTCTGTAGTAACCAGCCAATCCTAAAAATTGACATATATGCTTCAGAGTTTTTGGGGTTTCCCACTTTTCAACGGTTTTGATCTTTATCGGGTCCACCTGAATACCTTCTTTGCTCACTATATGACCGAGGAATTGAACTTCTTCCAACCAAAATGCACACTTTGAAAACTTAGCGTACAGTTTTTCTTTCCTCAATACTTCTAGCACTTTTCTCAAATGTTCTTCGTGCTCATGATCATTCTTTGAGTAAATAAGTATGTCATCGATGAAAACAATGACAAACTTGTCAAGATATGGCCCACACACTCGGTTCATAAGGTCCATGAACACAGCTGGTGCGTTAGTCAATCCAAACGGCATAACCATAAACTCGTAATGACCATAACGCGTCCTAAAATCAGTTTTTGGAATATCATCCTCCTTTACTCGCATTTGATGATATCCAGAATGTAAATCGATTTTCGAATAAACCTACGAGCCTTGTAGTTGATCAAATAAGTCGTCAATTCTCAGCAGTGGATAACGGTTTTTGATGGTAAGTTTATTAAACTCTCTGTAGTCAATACACAACCTAAATGTACCATCCTTCTTCTTGACAAACAAAACAGAAGCTCCCCATGGTGATGTGCTTGGTCGAATGAAACCACGTTCTAATAGTTCTTGCAGTTGGCTTTGCAGTTCTTTCATCTCGCTGGGTGCAAGTCTGTAAGGAGCACGAGCTATTGGTGCAGCTCCTGGTATAAGATCTATTTGAAATTCAATGGATCGATGTGGGGGTAATCCCGGTAATTCTTTCAGAAATACATCGGGAAATTCTTTTGTGACGGGAACATCATTGATGCTCTTTTCTTCAGTTTGTACTTTCTCGACATGTGCTAGAACAGCATAGCAACCTTTTCTTATTAGTTTTTGTGCCTTCAAATTACTAATAAGATGTAGCTTCGTGTTGCCCTTTTCTCCGTACACCATTAAGGGTTCTCCTTTTTCTCGTACAATGCAAATTGCATTTTTGTAACATACGATCTCTGCTTTCATCTCCTTCAGCCAGTCCATGCCAACTATTACATCAAAAATCCCTAACTCTACTGGTATCAAATCAATCTTAAATATTTCACTACCCAGTTTAATTTCTCGATTTCGGCATATATAATCTGCTGAAATTAATTTACCGTTTGCTAATTCGAGTAAAAATTTACTATCCAACGGCGTCAATGGACAACTTAATTTAGCACAAAAATCTCTACTCATATAGCTTCTATCCGTACCTGAATAAAATAAAACGTAAGCAGATTTATTGTCAATAAGAAACGTACCCGTAACAAGCTCCGGGTCTTCCTGTGCCTCTGCCGCATTAATATTGAAAACTCTTCTGCGGCCTTGTCCATTCGTGTTCTCCTGGTTCGGGCAATTTCTAATAATATGGCCCGGTTTTCCACATTTATAACAAACTACATTGGCATAACTTGCTCCGACACTACTTACTCCGCCATTACTCGTTCTGACACCATTTGTTCCTTTCGTTCTGTTAACCCCTGGTCCGTAGACCTCACACTTTGCCACGCTATGACCATTTCTTTTACACTTGTTGCAAAATTTGGTGCAGAACCCCGAGTGATACATTTCACACCTTTGGCATAGCTGCTTCTGATTGTTGTTGTTGTTGCAGTTATTATTGTTGTTGGGATGATTGTTGTAGTTGTTGTTGTTGTTGTTGTTGTTGTTGTTTTGCCGTTTGTTGTAGTTGCGATTGATGTTGCAATTGTTGGGATAGTTGTTGTAGTTTTGGTGACTCTTATCACCGTTTTCCTCCCACTTTCTTTTGACTAGCTTTACGTTGGCCTCTTCGGCCGCCTGTTCTTTAATTCTTCCCTCAATCTAGTTTACTAGTTTGTGAGCCATTCTACATGCCTTTTGTATGGAGGCAGGCTCGTGTGAACTTATATCTTCTTGGATTCTCTCCGGTAACCCTTTAATAAACGCGTCAATCTTCTCTTCCTCATCTTCGAACGCTCTCGGACACAATAGGCACAATTCTGTGAATCGTCTTTCATACGAAGTAATATCGAATCCCTGTGTTCGTAACCCTCTAAGTTCTGACTTGAGCTTATTGACCTCTGTTCTAGGACGGTACTTCTCGTTCATCAAGTGCTTGAATGCTGACCACGGTAGTGCGTAAGCAGCATCTTGTCCCACTTGCTCTAGATAGGTATTCCACCATGTTAACGCAATACCTGTGAAGGTATGCGTAGCGTACTTCACTTTGTCTCCTTCAGTACACTTACTTATGGCAAAGACCGATTCAACTTTCTCGGTCCACCGTTTCAATCCGATTGGTCCTTCGGTCCCATCAAATTCTGAAGGTTTGCAGGCAGTGAATTCCTTGTAGGAGCATCCTACACGATTTCTTGCGCCGTTAGCTGTATTGCTAGATTCAGAGTTATTGTTGGTATGTAGCGCGGCCTGTACTGCGGCTATGTTTGAAGCAAGAAAGGCACGAAATTCCTCTTCGCTCATATTCAAGGTGTGTCGAGTAGTCGGTGCCATTTTCTTCAAAATAGTCAAATGAAACAAGTTAATCATACAGAATATTAAGAGTAGTCAATAGTATCTCGTAGCATAATATGAACTCATTTATAAAAGCTTTTTCTTCATATTAGCGTTTTATAAGTTTAAATTCGGGTACTACCTACCCGTTAAGTTCATACTTAGTAGCTAATATACAATTCAACTACTACAATTCCATATGAAAAACTTAATTATAATAATATATCACATACAAATATTCTTCAAACTTACAACTTCGCTATATTACATATAACATGAAATATAGTACACTATGATACAGGACAGTTTTGAAGATAAATCTAGTTAATACGTAAGTTGTTCAGCAAAGGAAATAAAGACACGTAATTCATAAGTCCAGAAACAAGTCATGCATTCTGATTTTTACTAAGACGACTTCCCATCCTTAGTCTTGTGGAAAATAAAAATAACCGTTATGACCATTGGCTAGACAGCATGTTGTAATGTCGTCAAAAGGATGAGGGTTTCATAATGTCCAACAGCCCCGTAATAATCTAAAAACCTTATTTCTCACCCCAACTACTGAATCCGTCACTTGTGGGAAAGTTTTATTTAAAAGCTGCAATTCGATGTTCTTTTTCTCACTTTGGTAAGAAGCGAACATCACTAACCCGTAAGCATAACATGCTTCTTTATGTTGCATGTTAGAAGCTCTTTCTAATTCACGAAATCCTATGTTGGGATATGTTGAGTCAAAATAGGTTCTTAACCCGTAGTGTAAAATTGCATTTGGGTTCTCCACATTTAACGCTTTAAAGAAAACACGGCGTAACTTACAGTCTCCCCAATGTGATATACCCCACCTATCAAAGGAAAGCCTTTTATAAACTAAGGCATTTTTGAAAAGTCTTTCAAATGTTTGACAAGTTAATTTCACCATAACTAAATGTGCTGATGAATTCTGACCGACTCTAGACAAGATTTCCTCAATCATATCCTCTGGTAGGTCTTCTAAAATATTCGGTTGTCTACCCTTAACGTCCATTTTGTTTTTATACTGTAAAATAGACAAGGATTAGATTCGTAAAAACAAACAATACAAGCAATTTTTATATAGAACATAAAAGTACAAGCACACTACAATACATTTATTACACAACATGCTCACACCCCTCTAATCTGAATCACTGGTTTCTTCTTCTTCAGACTTGGTTCTTTTTCCTAATCTTCTAGGGATATATGATGTTCCTCTAATACGAGTCATCATTTTCCACATTGGTTTAGAAAAACCTGGTGGTTTAGAGGTTCCTGGGTTATTGTCACGATATTGAAAATACGGGTGTTGACGGTACATATAAAGTTCATCGGGGTCGGAATCAGATTTCTCTATTTTGATGCCTTTTCCCTTATTATTTTCTTTTGCCTCATTAAATTGGTTCGGGGTAATTTCTATAACATCATCGAAATCCTCATCAGGATCCGATTCATCAAAAAATTGGTAATTTTCCCAATATTTTGCTTCCTTAGCGGAAACACTATTGACCATTATTAACTTTGGTCCATTGGTTGAGGATTTTCTTTTATTTGACCGATTTTCTGTGGTTTCTACTATTCCCCCCTCCGGAACCTCTTCTTCTTCCGGTTCCTCTTCTTCTGGTTCCTCTTCTTTCGGTTCCTCTTCTTCCGGTTCCGTTTCCTCTTCTTCCGGTTCTTCGGGAACTTGTGAATCTTGCCAATATATATTCGACTCTTCGTTATTATTAGGTGAGTCAATGGGATTTGTGCTAGAGGTAGACATCTATCACATAATATCAAACATGTTAAGAGATTAATATATCACATAATATTTACATGTTAATAATATATAGTTTCCAACAAATACATGTTAATAATATATAGTTTCCAACAAAAATGTTAAGCAATCATTTTTAAAGAAAACACGGTCGAAGTCCAGACTCACTAATGCATCCTAACAAACTCGATAAGATACACTAATGCAAATTTTTTGGTTCTCTAAGACCAACGCTCTGATACCAACTGAAATGTCCCGTTCATATTGATTATAAATGTTCCATATTAATTGATTTCGTTTCGAGGTTTTGACCTCTATATGAGACGTTTTTCAAAGACTGCATTCATTTTTAAAACAACCATAACCTTTATTTTATCAATAAAGGTTTCAAAAGCATTACGTAGATTATCAAATAATGATAATCTAAAATATATTGTTTACACACGACCATTACATAATGATTTACAGTAGAAATATATTACATCGACATATGTTTCTTGAATGCAGTTTTTACACAATATCATACAAACATGGACTCCAAATCTTGTCCTTATTTTAGTATGCAACAGCGGAAGCTCTTAATATTCACCTGAGAATAAATATGCTTTAAACGTCAACAAAAATGTTGGTGAGTTATAGGTTTAACCTATATATATCAAATCGTAACAATAGACCACAAGATTTCATATCTCAATATACATCCCATACATAGAGATAAAAATCATTCATATGGTGAACACCTGGTAACCGACATTAACAAGATGCATATATAAGAATATCCCCATCATTCCGGGACACCCTTCGGATATGATATAAATTTCAAAGTACTAAAGCATCCAGTACTTTGGATGGGGTTTGTTAGGCCCAATAGATTTATCTTTAGGATTCGCGTCAATTAGGGTGTCTGTTCCCTAATTCTTAGATTACCAGACTTAATAAAAAGGGGAATATTTGATTTCGATAATTCAACCATAGAATGTAGTTTCACGTACTTGTGTCTACTTTGTAAATCATTTATAAAACCTGCATGTATTCTCATCCCAAAAATATTAGATTTTAAAAGTGGGACTATAACTCACTTTTACATATTTTTACTTAGTCGGGAAGTAAGACTTGGCCACTGGTCGATTCACGAACCTATAACAAATATGTACATATATATCAAAGTATGTTTAAAATATATTTACAACATTTTTAATACGTTTTACTGTTTTAAGTTTATTAAGTCAACTGTCCTTGTTAGTAAGCTACAACTAGTTGTCCATAATTAGATGTACAGAAATAAATCGATATATATTATCTTGAATCAATCCACGACCCAGTGTATACACGTATCAGGCTAGATCATAACTCAAAGTATATATATTTTTGGAATCAACCTCAACCCTGTATAGCTAACTCCAACATTACTGCATATAGAGTGTCTATGGTTGTTCTAAATAATATATATACATGGGTCGATATGATATGTCAAAACATTTGCATACGTGTCTATGGTATCCCAAGATTACATAATATATTAAAATACATGTATAATACAATATAAGTTAGCTAGAATATGATTTGTATAGATTTGTTAAACATTTCCCGTAGCTAAAAAGATCAAAAATATCCAATCTTGTTTTACCCACAACTTCTTCGTTTTAAATCCGTTTTGAGTGAATCCAATTGCTATGGTTTCATACTGAACTTAAGTTTATGAATCTATAAAGAAAAAGTATAAGTTTATAGTCAAAATTACAGGTTACAAGTTGTTTTTGTAAAGGTAGTCATTTCAGTCGAAAGAACGACGTCTAGATGACCATTTTGGAAAACATACTTCCACTTTGAGTTTAACCATGATTTTTGGATATAGTTTCATGTTCATAAGAAAAATCATTTTCCCAAAAGAACAATTTTTAAATCAAAATTTATCATAGTTTTTAATTAACTAACCCAAAACAGCCCGCGGTGTTACTACAACGGCGTATATCCGGTTTTACGGTGTTTTTCGTGTTTTCCGGTTTTAAATCATTAAGTTAGCATATCATATATATATAGAACATGTATTTAGTTGATTTTAAAAGTCAAGTTAGAAGGATTAACTTTTGTTTGCGAATAAGTTTAGAATTAACTAAACTATGTTCTAGTGATTTCAAGTTTAAAACTTCGAATAAGATAGCTTTATATGTATGAATCGAATGATGTTATGAACATTATTACTACCTCAAGTTTTCTGAATAAAACTACTGGAAATACTAAAAATGGATCTAGCTTCAAAGGATCCTTGGATGGCTTGAAAGTTCTTGAAGCAGAATCATGACACGAAAACAAGTTCAAGTAAGATTTCCACTCGAAATTAGATTGTTATAGTTATAGAAATTGAATCAAAGTTTGAATATGAGTATTACCTTGTATTAAAAAGATATATTACTGTAAATAAGAAAGATTTCTTGAAGTTGAATGATCACTTTACAAGATTGGAAGTAAGCTAGCAAACTTGAAAGTATTCTTGATTTTATGAAACTAGAACTTATAGAATTTATGAAGAACACTTAGAACTTGAAGATAGAACTTGAGAGAGATCACTTAGATGAAGAAAATTGAAGAATGAAAGTGTTTGTAGGTGTTTTTTGATCGTTGGTATATGGATTAGATATAAAGGATGTGTAATTTTGTTTTCTTGTAAATAAGTCATGAATGATTACTCATATTTTTGTAATTTTATGAGATATTTCATGCTAGTTGCCAAATGATGGTTCTCACATGTGTTAGGTGACTCACATGGGCTGCTAAGAGCTGATCATTGGAGTGTATATACCAATAGTACATACATCTAAAAGTTGTGTATTGTACGAGTACGAATACAGGTGCATAGGAGTAGAATTGTTGATGAAACTGAACGAGGATGTAATTGTAAGCATTTTTGTTAAGTAGAAGTATTTTGATAAGTGTCTTGAAGTCTTTTAAAAGTGTAAGAATACATATTAAAACACTACATGTATATATATTTTAACTGAGTCGTTAAGTCATCGTTAGTCGTTACATGTAAATGTTGATTTGAAACCTTTAAGTTAAAGATCTTGTTAAATGTTGTTAACCCAATGTTTATTATATCTAATGAGATGTTAAATTATTATATTATCATGATATTATGATATATTAATATATCTTAATATGATATATATACATTTAAATGTCGTTACAACGATAATCGTTACATATATGTCTCGTTTCGAAATCATTAAGTTAGTAGTCTTGTTTTTACATATGTAGTTCACTGTTAACACACTTAATGATATATTTAAATATCATTTTATCATGTTAAATAAAGTGTATCAATATCTTAATATGATACATATGTATTTAGTAGACGTTATCATAACGATAATCGTTATATATATCATTTCGAGTTTCTTAACTTAGTAATCTCATTTCTTATGTATATCACACATTGTTAATATACTTAGTGAGATACTTACTCATCATAATCTCATGTCAACCATATATATATGTCTATATATACCACAACATGTAGTCTTTACAAATTTGTAACGTTCGTGAATCGCCGGTCAACTTGGGTGATCAATTGTCTATATGAAACTTATTTCATTTAATCAAGTCTTAACAAGTTTGATTGCTTAACACGTTGGAAACATTTATTCATGTAAATATCAATCTCAATTAATATATATAAACATGGAAAAGTTCGGGTCACTACAACTGGGTGCTTTTCAGAACTTCAGAATTGAAGATCATAATTCTAAGAGATAAATGTTATATGTATACATATAACTGTTGATGTAGACATGTTGCGAGATTTGCAAATACAAATTGCTAATTCTAGGTAGTTGGTATGGCAATTATTGTTACAAGATGTAAATGAGTAAATGATGGGGTTTCGATAAATATAATGATTTTTCGGAAAATCCTCGATCAATACGGTTGTTGGTAAGTTTACTGCTAAATGTGGTGAAATATAAACGGTTCCCCGGTAATGATGACGAAGAGCAAACGTATATATCAAAGTTATAATAAAGCTAATCCAAATGAAGGTTGAAGTTGATTTGCTGGAGCTGTGACGAAATTGGCTAATTTGGAAGGGGATTGTAAAGTTATTTTCGGTAATAACAACGCCAAAGGAGCTAGCACAAATACGTGTTAAACATTTACTCAGGTTCCGAGTGTTTTCAGGTGTATAACTATATGCATCAATCTTTTCTTCCAAAGATGATGTGCGGTTGGTTCATTCTCTCGATTGAGTTGTTTTCAAGAATTATGAAAGGTTTGAATGCAGATTATAATCGTCAAGATACAAATGAGGTTTAAGATGAAATCAAGTGGCAAACTTGAAGAATTGTTTAGTTTCATATGTTATAATCAATATTTTAATTCTTTTTAATTGTCCAATGTCATTAGTCTACAGTTTGTAGTCCACAATTAGTAGTTCAACAATTCACATATAGTTATATATATAATATTCAAATTAATTAATACGTGTCGTGACCCATTATATACATGTCTCAGACTCGGTTACAACTCAAGTATATATATTATTATAGAATCAACCTCAACCCTGTATAGCTAACTCCAGCATTACTGCATATAGAGTGTCTATGGTTATTCCAAATAATATATATAGATGCGTCGATATGATATGTCAAAACCTTGTATACGTGTCCCGATATTTAAAGTGCGTAAAATAAATAACAGAAATTAAATGACAATAAATAAAGTGCGTAAAGTAAATAACAGAAATTAAATGACGATAAATAAAATTGCGATAATTAAATTACGGAAAATAAACTGTGATAAATAAAATGTAATCAGTTAGCTAGGAACAGTTAGCTAGGATTTTTGTTAGCGTGGATTCTTAATAGAATTTCTCATAGTTAATTCGTTTGTTGCTAACAAATTTTTATTTTGTCCAATGTTTTCTTCAATATGCCACTTGTTGGATTCTGATAGATCAAAATCCAAATATGAAATTGAATGAAAATGGTTATTTTGCGGTGAACGGATACGTATATCAATGGTTGTAAATAGGATAGTAAATGATTGTTGAATCAGATTTGAAAGAATGTACAGTGTAACTTATTAATGTAAAATCTAAATATTCCTCGGGTATTACCTACCCGTTAAAATATTTTCATCATTAACAGTTTGTACAAAAAGAATTTTCAATTACAATCTTTATGAAAATATATATACATATATATTTTCTTCAGATGTAATATAGATTTAATGAGTTAATATGATATTAATCTCATTTGATTTTTCGGATGGAACTTAGAATAAATAATCTCTAAAACATTAGAAATTACATAATCGTCATGCAGAACGAAGATAATTGATGTAGAACGATATGTAGAACGATGATTATGCTCGAGGTACAGAATGAGATGTTGAGGCATGGATTGTTGATGGTACTGGTGCTGTTTATTGAGGGTACTGTTGGTGCCAGTGATGTTGCTGAAGCTGGTACGTTTTGCACCATATTTTTCAAGGCTACGACTCGGGTGCGAAGCTCGTTGACTTATTACTCCGGGATGATTGTCGGTAGGAACGAGCGGATGAATAAGGTTTAGAATTTTAGATAGAATATAATCGTGGCGAGATATTCGGGAAATGAGGGTGAAAATGGTGTTTCGGACTAGTTCGCCGGTAAATGCTTCAGGTTCTTCGTCGAGTGGGCAATTTGGTTGGTGGAAAGGATCACCTTCTTCTTGTCTCCAATGATTAAGTAGTCTACGAACCCATCAGATGAATTGGGGATGGCTGATTTGGTTGATTCATGCTGGTGACGCTGCTTTCGGAGCTCGAGTGAAACTCCATATCGGAATAGCTGTCAGAATTTGAGGAATCCGAACTGGTTGAGGGATTCATCTCATAAGATCAGATGAAGGATTTTCGATAAGAAATAGATTATAGGATGTCGATTAGTACCCTGCAATATATAATTTACATATGCATATATAATACTAAAATCCCATAAGTTACGGAGGAATCTACGAAAGCTGCCAGGCAAAGGTAACAATAACAGATACGCTAAGATATGAATTTATCTATACACTGTCTATGAAATAGAGGCAGTAAGACGTGTCTAGACTTTAAGGATGATAAGCAAATAATTTTTCGACACTAAATGATAAGCAAAACTTTTGACATACAGACACGGTCGAAGTCCAGACTCATTAATGCATCTTAAGACCTATCAGTTAGACACACTAATGCAAGACCTAGTTCGCTAAGACCACCGCTCTGATACCACCTATAACAACCCGTCCTAATCCATCTGTACGAATACATTACATTTGGTTACATCGCGAGGTACTTGACCTCTATATGATACAGTTTACAAACATTGCATGCGTTTTTGAAAAGACAATCTTTCATTACATCGAAAGTTGATGGCATTCATACCATTTCATAATATATCCAACTATAATTGACTTACTAATAATCTTGATGAACTCAACGACTCGAATGCAATGTCTTTTGAAATATGTCATGAATGACTCCAAGTATATCTCTAATATGAGCAAATGCACAGCGAAAGATTTCTTTCATACCTGAGAATAAACATGCTTTCAAGTGTCAACCAAAAGGTTGGTGAGTTCATTAGTTTATCATTTATCATAAATATTCATTTCCATCATTTTAATAGACCACAAGATTTTCATTTTCATTTCTCATAAATATACGTCCCATGCATAGAGACAAAAATATCATTCATATGGTGAACACCTGGTAACCGACATTAACAAGATGCATATAAGAATATCCCCTATCATTCCGGGAAATTCATCGAACATGATAAAAAATGAATTCGATGTACTAAAGCATCTGGTACTTTGGATGGGGTTCGTTAGGCCCAATAGATCTATCTTTAGGATTCACGTCAATTAGTAGATTGGTTTACTAATTCTTAGGTTACCAAGCAAAAGGGGCATATTCGGCTTCGATCATTCACCCATATAATGTAGTTTCGATTACTTGTGTCTATTTCGTAAAACATTTATAAAAATTGCGCATGTATTCTCAGCCCAAAAATATAAAGGGTAAAAAGGCAAATGAAACTCACTCTACAATATTTTGTAGTAAAAATATTCGTTCGACTGAACTGAACAATGCAGGGTTGGCCTCGGATTCACGAACCTATATCATCTATATATATATATTAATATCTATACTTGTAATTGAACAAAGATATATATTATTATTAGTGATATAATTTTTATTTTAATAATTTATATTCATTTTATATATAAAAATATTAAGTTTCATTATGTTATATGTAATAAATATATTTATATATATATTATTTGTTAGTTAAAATAGTACTTTAGTAATAGTAAGATAATATTTGAAATGATAATAGTGTTAATACTAATATTAATAAAAATCATAATATTATTTATAATTCTATTAATAAATATATTAATGATAGTTTTCATTAATCAATCTCATAATATTGATAATATCAGTAGTTTTTAATAAAATGATTAATTTAATAGTAATGGTCATGAAAATATTAATTTTTAATAATAATACTTAATCCTTGATAATAATAATAATTATAAAAATATCTATTTGTTAATTATGATGATAAGTTTAATTATAACCCTACTAATAATCATATTAATAATAATAATGATATTGTCACTAATACTTTTGTGGATAATAACAATAATAATACTAACAATTTATAAAATGATACTAATAATAATTTTGTATTATGTTCAATAATAATGTTAATAATAATAATAATGATCATAATTATAATAATAATACATATATTAATATTAGTAATAATAATAACAATAATAACACTAATAACAATAATACTTATAATCATAATAATCGTAACATTAATAATAATAATCATAATAATTACTAGTAATAATAATAATAATAGAAATAAAGTTAAGAGTGTATACCCTTGAAACTTTGCGTAAAAAGAAATGTTCCCGACGGGACTCAAACCCTTGACCTCCCGCTAACACCACAACACCAGAAACCATCCTTCTGTCTTTACTTTTCTAATTAAAACTGTATACCATATATATTTAACCAATTTCTTTCGGCCCAAGTAGAACAGCAACCCAACAACAACATTAATATAACTCGGCCTATCTAGCAACTAATGGCCCAACAGGTTACAATTTTCGGCCCAACAGTAAAAGGACACGGTCCAACAATTTAAATTATTTATACGGCCCAAGTTGAAAATAGGAACATAGAAATCCAACCGGTAATTCCGTAATTGATTGATTCCTCTCTTTTTTTATATATACAAATGGTGTTAACTCCTTTTTAATTGTCGGCCAAAAGAAGAAAACAGCAGCCAATATAAATAATGGTGTTTGGTTTGGAAATAAAAAGAAAAACAGAAACGATCCAGCTGGTTCGACAGAAAAACAAAACAATCAATTTTCTTGATGTTTTAGTGGGGTTTGAATGAACAGAGGGTAAAATAGATAACCATGGTGATGGTTTTGTATTAATGTTCTTCATGGTTTACGACTGAAACTGAATAGAAATCAATGAATAAATTGCAGTTTAGCATCCAGAATTCGATGGGGTTGCAGAAAGAAAATTAACAGCTGTATCCTTCATCAATTATCATCTTTACTCATCGTCATAATCGTCACAGTCTTTAACATCATAATCTGAACAATTAGATGTGATCAAGAATGGTTCCAAGGATAGTGATGGTATTCTAAGGTAGCATGTGTATAGGTGTTGGTGATCAACTAATTATTTGTTGATGGTGGGGTGCTTCAGCCAAACGGCAGCAAAAACCGAAAAACAGAAGATGATGGTAGCGAGCTATACCGTATGCTTTGAACAGTTGAAGTGGTTGTTTTAATGATGGTTATCGTACAGGAAAGAACCGAAGGGTATTCTTGTTTTGGGTTTAATCATGTAACAATAGCACTATGTGATCGATGGTGTTCTTGATGGTTATGGGGGTGATAGAGTGATGATCTAATGGTCGATGGTGTTGAACCGAACTAGAACGAAAACAAGACAGCAGTCGAAAGTATTTTGCAGGTTGTGATTATTTTTGAATAGAAACAGTGAAACAGAAAAACATTGTATTGAGTCAGTAACCTAACCATGCGAGTAGCAGCAACCTTGTTGTTGCATCAGTTTAATAAAGTGATCATTGGTGTCTACATGGGTGGTGGTTGTAGTGTTAGAAGGTGGTGATCAAGCAAAGATAAAGTGATGGTTGTTCTCAGCCATCACTAGAACCCGAATAGCAGTTGTAATAAATGATGATGGTTCATGGTTGGTGTTAGGGTGGTGTTGTCCTTAGGTGGTGGGTTGGTTCTAAGAAGGTGGTGATTTGGGTTTAGTTCGACAGGGAACCTCTGTTTATAGCAGTGGTTATAGCAACCCTTGGTGGTGGAGTTTGACGTCTGAACTTGATGGCTTTAACCCGAAATAGTCGTAGGTTGTGGTAGGGTTGCAGCATAAACGAAACACATAAGTGATGGTGTTGGTTTCGAACAACGTTAGGAGAAAGAGATAGAAAAAGATGATGGTTTGTAGTTGTTGATTAATTGTGATGACCCGTCCTAATCCATTCGAACGAAGTCCATATCGATTACAAACGATTCACAACAGTTAATTACATCGCGAGGTATTTGACCTCTATATGATACATTTTACAAACATTGCATTCGTTTTTAAAAGACAGACTTTCTTTTCATCGAAAGTTGACAGTATACATACCACTTCTTAATATATCCAACTATAAATGACTTGATAATAATCTTAATGAACTCAATGACTCAAATACAACGTCTTTTGAAATATGTCATGAATGACTCCAAGTAATATCTCTATAAATGAGCAAATGCACAGCGGAAGGTTTCTTTCATACCTGAGAATAAACATGCTTTAAAGTGTCAATCAAAAGGTTGGTGAGTTCATAGGTTTAATTTCTATATAATAGTCATAATGTTTAATTAGCCTCAAGATTTCATTTAATTAAATGTGCAGGATCATTACAACTGCAAAAAAAATCATTCATACGATGAATCGTTTGGTAACCGACCTTAACATAGAGCGCTTAAGATATCTGGCATCATACATTTCACTATTCAAATGTATGACAAGAACCCTTCAAAGTACTAAAGCAATTCCACTATTCGAAAATGGGGGTGGTTGATGCCCGTAGATCTACCTTTAGGATTCGCGTCAATTAATGTTTTTCACTAATTCTTAGGTTACCAAGCATAATAATAATAAGTACAGATATCCGGTATAACAAAACAATCGTAGAATGTAGTTTCATGAACTTGTGCTTATTTTGTAAAACATTTATAAAAGCAGCGCATGTATTCTCAGTCCCAAAAATATATATTGCAAAAGCATTTAAAAAGGGAGCAAATGAAACTCACCTAATGTATTTTGTAGTAAAAATACATATGACTATTTTGAACAAGTGCAAGGTTGACTTTGGATTCACGAACCTAAATTAAGTATATATATTTATTTGTTGGTCAATAGTTGTTTTAACGAATTTGATTAAGTCATAGTGTATCACAATCCTAATGCTCGAGACTAATATGCAAAAGTCAACAAAAGTCAATTTGACTCAAAAATGATTTCCAAAATTTATACATGATTATTATATATTTTAAATATCGTCATTTTATATTTTTACATATTCTTAAAAGATTTATTAAAGTGAATAATATAATTCATTTATTAATAAATAAAATTTTATATAAAAATATACTTTTATATATCTTAAGTAATAAAATTTATTTAATATCATAAAACATTATGATAGGTTTTATTAAGGTAATTATATTATTTGTGTTACATATTTATTTGATAAAATAACACTGGTAATAATAATAATAAGTAAAAGTTGTACTATTTTGTAATAATAATTATTATTATCCTATTAATAAAAATATTAATTTTTATATTTACTAAAAATGATGTCATCAATAAATGATAGTTCTAATTTAAAAAAAATAATGAAATTTTATATTAACAATGATATTTTTCTTAAGATAATAATTTTTATAAAAATGATATTTTTAATATTAATAGTACTTTTAAATGAAAAATGATAATTTTATCTTAAATCAATATCTTACAATATTTTAAATTTCATCATGATACCCATACTCATTATTTCCTAATTGATTTGTTAGTAGCTTTTAAATCGTCTTTTATGCCGCGTTCATTTTAAGGATAATAATAGTAATTATAATAATTATGTGTTACTAATATTAGTTTAATTTTAATAATACTAATACTAATAAATATTATGATAATGATAATACTAATAACTATTTTAATGATGATGATGATAATAATAATAATAATAATAATAATAATAATAATAATAATAATAATAATAATAATAATAATAATAATAATAATAATAATAATAATAATAATTTGATAAAAATTAGAGCGATGATAATAATGACGATAATAATAATGATTTTTACAAAAATTCAATTGACTATAATTTCTAATCCGTTCATCGAAACCATTCGACATCTAAAGGAAAAGTTCTTAATTTTTCGCTAGCTTTCCAACGACATGCATATCTTATATCTTATCTCAACCGCAGGTGTAACTAATTCGAGATTTAACATAACCTATCTAAGGGCAATATCAAAAGTACAAGCATGCATAATCCCAAATACTCGAGCACTAGTCAGGGATACACTATTGATATGTAAAAATTTATTTACGAGTACTCACGTATCAATATTAAGATTCAATATTGCAGGAAAAGTACGTAGACGCAACGGAGATTATAAATACTAAATTGACCTCACGAGCATACCCATGAACCATACCTATCACCTCCATAGCTATATCCCATAATTTTCTTAGCTCTATCCCGCTCATAAAACCCGTTTTGAAAACACTCGGACAGCACTCCGTCGTAATATTTTATGTATATTTAATAATAATAATACTAATAATAATAATAATAATAAGATTAATAATAATAATAATCTTAATAATAATAATAATAAATAAATAAATAAGTAAGTATGTATATGTATATCAGAGAGTGAGATCGAGAGATGGAATGAATGAGCTTATTTTGAACCAAAATGCGTTTTTAAAAGAAATGGGAGCTCACCTAACACACCTTTACAGCTCAAACGCAATTCATTCTTCTACCGACGATTCTATGTAACATATGTTATATTTATATATTATTTAACATATAATATATTTAATCTTTAGGATTAATTAAATATTATATTATATTTACGTACGTAGTAAAAATGTAATTTTTGTTCAAATGACTCGTACGTTGTCACTCGACTCATGTACCACTTTCGGTTTTTCGAGCGCACTTTCGTACGTTTAGAAAACTAGCCTTTTACGTTACGTGACGTGTATCCTTATTAATAATTTGACTTACTAATCAATAAATTATGTTATAAAAAATGTAACTTATAAAATTGAGCGTTGTGATCATTTGCTCCTATAAATCAGTGACTCGTTGTTTACCAAAATATAGTATTTTAAATTGGGACGTTTTATGACTAAGTTAAAAATACATAGATACATATTTAGAAATATAAGTTTGTATCTAAAATATAACATTTAGTTTTTCAAAACTATTTATTTTTCAAAGTTTTTTTTTATTTTTTTATTTCGTTTAAAAAAATTAATGCGTAACGCTTTTATTTAAATAGATACTAATCGTTTTGAATATCATTTGCGTTACTAGGCGAGTGTTTCTATCGTGTATTTAATTACTTTGAAAACACATATAATTAATGAACACGTTTTAAGTACACGTTATAACCAATATTTTAACTTACGTTTATTTACTCAAAGATCGTTAGATAGACAAGTCCTATTATATCAAAAAGTGTTTTTCGTACTACATCAATTGATTATTATGAAATTCCATCAATAAACATATGGAACCAAATACTATTCTGTAAAGTATTTATACTTAATACTTCGTTAACGTTATCAAGTTATAATATATACACCCATTCATATATAATCATTTATGTTCTTTTAATGGTTCGTGAATCATTGGAATTTGGTCGAGGTAAAATGAATGTATAAACATGATTTAAAATCCGTGAGACTTAATTTAACAAACTTTGCTTATCGTGTCGGAAACATATAAAGATTAAAGTTTAAATTTGGTCGGAAATTCCCGGGTCGTCACAGCACCTACCCGTTAAAGAAATTTCGTCCCAAAATTTGAGTGAGGTGGTCATGGTTAACAATAAAAATGTTTTCATGACAAATATGAGTTGATAAATAGAGTTTTATCATCATTGAGTAATATGAATAAAATGATTTGATTAATCGAAGTGTATGAATGAAGCTATCACAAAAGATCGAGATAAAGAAATGGAGATTTTTCCATAACTTTTGACGTAGTCATGATTGAATTCCGGAATTCAAGGGATTAAAGAAAATCCTCGAAATCTAACAGATTTGATTCTTCGGCTAGTAAGAAAATTGAGATCTCTATAATTAAATACGGTGATCTGCCTTGATTACTCTGTCTGATATTTCCATTATAAATTAAACTCTTCCGTTCCATTATTCTCACCATTCCTATACTTTTTTTTTTTCTTAGTTCATATATCCAAAAGATTGTGAAAATGCTTAATCCAGTTCTAATCCTTGTCCTCACCCTTACTATCGTAATAATCATTCTCCTTTTCCAACTTCCACCAGAGGAATCTGCTTACTTCTACTTTTCTCTTGAGGTTATAGTGCTTTTAATTCTCCCGTGTCTTTATGTTGTGATAAACATTGATATACACGGTTTGTAATTTTGTTATCGGGCTTTATATCTCCCCTTATATTTCAATGTCCCTATTTCTATTTCCTATAATCATTGTCATCCATAGTTAATACTCCCTCTTATTTGCTGCAATTTATACTCCAATTTCTATTTCGGATCTTTGTCCCTTCGTTTCTTCTTCTTGCGATTGGGCATCTCTTGTAATGATCTAGAATTCGCAGATATAAGTTTCAGAATGAACATTGTTAATGTTCTAAGAAGGGAATGGTAATGGCACGATCTTGATTTGTTAAATTACCAGAATACCCTGAAAAGACCGAATCATCAAGAAATATTTTCTTGATATTTTAGAGGTTTAAATAGAATACAAGAGTCGTGTAACATGGCACATGATGACGTTAGAGTCTGTGAATCATCACGTTTCATTAGAAACTCAGCATGAATTGATGTAATATAATCATGTTGATCAAGTGTCATTATATTATACTAACTCATGCATCAATTTCCAACACTACTTCAAAATCATTCATAATTCAAACTCGAATTTTAAAGAAATTTAGAAACTAAAGTAGTTTCCTTTATGATGTAACATAGATAGCAGGAAGAGATAAATAATTATGGACAAGAATATTTATGAAAATATCCTCAGAAATATCGAAGATATTTATGATGATATTTTAGAATATCTAAATTCGAAGGTTGATGCAAGAATTTAGAGTCAGGAGTAAGGTATTCGTTAATGACTTTAGTAAATACTAAATCATTTGGATTCTTTAAAGGCAGATTTATTCTTTGTGATTTGTCTACAATCTCCTTCTTGGTTTGCTCAATCCTTTTTCCAGTTTCAACTTTTCTGAGTTTTGCCAACCTACTATTCTTTATTATCAAACTTCTGACTGTTAAATTCGTGTACAGTTTTTCCTGCTGTATTCAGCTTTTTTTAGAATTTGAAGTATTGATTTGTAGACTGGGTTCTTTTCAGAATTTCAGAATGAAAGATCATAATTCTAAGAGATAAATGTTATATGTATACATATAACTATTGTTGTAGACATGCTGCGAGAATTTCAAGATACTGATTGCTAAATTCTGATGATTCGTATGGCAATTCTCGTTACCAGATGCGAATGAGTAAATGATGGGATTTTGATAAATATAATGATTCTTCAGAAAGTCAAAGATAATTGAAATTGTTGGTAAGTTTATTGCCAATGTGGTGGAACATGAAAGCTTCCCCAGTAATGATGATGAAAGGGCAACGTATATATCAAGGTTATAATAAGGCTGTTTCGACTGAAGAATCGAAGTTGACTTGTTGGAGCTGTGACAAAATTAACTACTTTAGAAAAGATCTGCAAAGTTATTTTGGGTAATAATAATACTAAGGAATTTCGTGTTAAACGTTTACTCAGTTTTTGAGAGTTTTTCAGATGCATAACTATATGCATCAATCTTTTCTTCCGTAGATGAAGTGTAGTTGATTCATCCTCTTGATTGAGGTATTTTCAAGGATCATGATGTAGAGACCCGTCCTAATCTATCCGGACGAAGTCCATATCAATTATAAATGATTCACAACAGTTGATTACATCGCGAAGTACTTAACCTCTATATGATACATTTTACAAACATTGCATTCGTTTTTGAAAAGACAATCTTTAACTACATCGGAAGTTGCCGTCATGCATACCATTTCATAATATATCTAACTATAATTGACTTAATAATAATCTTGATGAAGTCGACGACTCAAATACAACGTCTTTTGAAATATGTTATGAATGACTCCAAGTAATATCTCTAAAATGAGCAAATGCACAGCGGAAGATTTCTTTCATACCTGAGAATAAACATGCTTTCAAGTGTCAACCAAAAGGTTGGTGAGTTCATTAGTTTAACATAAATAATCATTTCATAATTTTAATAGACCACAAGATTTCATATTTCCATTTCTCATAAACATACGTCCCATGCATAGAGACAAAAATATCATTCATATGGATTGAACACCTGGTAACCGACATTCACAATATGCATATAAGAATATCCCCATCATTCCGGGATCCTCCTTCGGACATGATATAAATTTCGAAGTACTAAAGCATCCGGTACTTTGGATGGGGCTTGTTGGGCCCGATAGATCTATCTTTAGAGTTCGCGTCAATTAGGGTGTCTGTTCCCTAATTCTTAGATTACCAGACTTAAAAGGGGCATATTCGGTTTAATAATCCAACCATAGAATGTAGTTTCGATCACTTGTGTCTATTTCGTAAAGCATTTATAAAAGCAACGCATGTATTCTCAGTCCCAAAAATATATATTGCAAAAGCATTTAAAAAGGGAGGAAATGAAACTCACCTAATGTATTTTGTAGTAAAAATACATATGACTATATCGAACAACTGAACAATGCAGGGTTGACCTTGGATTCACGAACCTATATCATTTATATATATATTAATACCTATAATCGTAATTGAACAAATTTATTTATTATATCTTAATTTCTATATTATATATATTAAATTTGTGTATATATTCAAAGTGATTAATATTTATATAGTTATATTAATATATCCATATTTATATATCTAATTGTTTAGTGTTATAATTATAAATCAATAGTTTATTATATGCAAGTATTTATATAAATAATATTAATAGATTTACTCTTATAATATATGTAATAAGTGTAGTTTATGCACAAATTATTCATTTGTTTTAAAAAGATAGTTTTGCTAATAATAATGATTTACTGCTAATAATAATTCTATTCATAATAGTACTAATAATGATTTTGTTAATACTAATACTTATAATAATAGTAATAGAAATCTTATTAATAATGCTAATCATATTACTTAGTAATAATTCTTATCTTGCTAATAATATTAGTAATAACGATAATAATAATAATAATTATATAATAATTATAATTGTAACTAGGGTTATGATAAATGGTAACTAATACATACATTGGTTATAATAAATAATATTCGTAATACCTAATAATAATAATAATTCTGTTACTTAATGATAATAATAATAACATTTAATACTAATAACAACAACAATATTAATAATAATAACATAACATTAATAATTAATAATAATAATAATAATAATAATAATAATAATAATAATAATAATAATAATAATAATAATAATAATAATAATAATAATAATAATAATAATAATAATAATAATAATAATAATAATAATAATAATAGGAAATTACCTTAGGAAAAGGTTCCAAAAAAAATTGTGCCTCCTGCGAGGCTCGAACCTCCAACCTCTCAGAAACCCATCATCCCTCTAAACCGTTGGGCTGTTGCCCATTATCTGATTAATAATTCCATTTTAATTAATATAACCCGTCGCTCATTATATCTTCTTCTCCCTCAATTTCTTCTAATCAACTGGAACCGAATCAATAATAACAAAGCCAAAATGGTTTGAATCATGGACTCATAAACTAAACAGAAACGAAGTGGGGGTGAAACATTTGATTCATTTTATCAGAAAAAGAAATTTAAAACCTCGACAGCCTCATTTTTGGTCTTTATGAACTTAAATTTGATTTTCGAATTCAAAAACTTTTTAGATAAAACTTACAACATGAAATATACTTTAAATCATCCTTAGAAACTTTACAACTCTTCAATTGAACCTGAGACGACAAACAGAGGTCTGATTTTACGATGAACACAAAACTTTGACTTTTTAAATTTGAACTTTGACTCCTAAATTAATACTTGATAAAACGAATTGGGATTCAAGGTTTTGCAGATAGTTTAAGTGAAGGAAAATCAACAAGATTGCATTACTACAATCTGAAAAATCATTTGAAATCAAATTATGGTGAAAAAGTAATAGGAACAGAGGTATTGAACTGTATTATTCGAATTTAATTTTGATTGTTGCAGTCTTCGGTCGATTGGCACAAGTAGGTATAATATATGTGTTAGCAGAATATAATTTAAGTTAATATAACCCCATTAACGTTTTGTTTGTTATCCTAATTGGTACGACCCAATTAATTAAATCAAGAACAAGCAGAAAGCTCCAACCTACCCTAACAGAATTTGTCTGTTATCAGGACTTTTGGGATTGATTCGTACATGTCTGCTGTTATAAAATCAATTACAGCACAATTGATAACGATAGGAAATAGCATACCAATTTTATATATATATATATATATATATATATATATATATATATATATATATATATATATATATATATATATGTATATATATATATATGTGTGTGTGTATTTTACCGAAATTATATGTTTATATAATTTATATATATATATATATATATATATATATATATATATATATATATATATATATATATATATATATCTAATTATATCTGTATTTTTAGATATACCTATATATGTATTTGAATATATACATACAGCAGTTGGTATATATATGTATCTGGTTATAAATCTGTATGTATAAATATATATCAGTATTAATACTAAAAGTAAATATCTAAGTAATAATAATAATAAAATTATTGATAATAATATCCATGATCTTAATAATTAATGATTAATAACTAATAATTTAATAATTTAATAATACTAATTATATTAATAATAACTTTATTAATAAAATAACAAATAAGTAATATTATTGATTATAATAATTATAAGATCTATAACAATAATATTATTAATATTACTACTAATACTAATTATAATAAGATTTATAATAACAATAATATAACAATTTGTATGTATCAACTTCCATATCTATATATAATATATTAATACTAATAATATTGATATTAATATTAACATTAGTAATCTTAGTGAAGTAATAGAAATTTTTGTATAATAAATATATTTTTAACTCGTAATCTCATTCAATCTATTAATATTGTGTGTTATACATTATTCACTAATCGATAATAGCATATGATATGTAGACTTTTATATACAATCTCATATACATAATAATGATTTAGAGAATCATATATCTTTATATATGGTTTCGGTTTTATAATCATTTTATTATTTTATATATTATTTTACGTTCTTACTTCTATTTATTATATTGAGATTTGATTAAATCTAAGTTATTTATGTATTTATATTTATATTTACTATATACATATTTATTTACAAACAATCGTTCGTGAATCGTTGGAATAGTCAGAGGTCAAATGTAAACATGAACACAGTTCAGAATTTTTGAGACTTAACATTATAGACTTTGCTTATCGTGTCGGAATCATTCAAAGATTAAGTTTAAATTTGGTCGGAAATTTCCGGGTCGTCACAGTACCTACCCGTTAAAGAAATCTCGTCCCGAAATTTGAGTGGAATGGTCATGGATGACAATAAGTATGTTTTCATGACACATATGAGTTGATAAATATAGTTTTATCATCATTGAGCAATATGGATAAAACAATTCGATTATCGAGGAGTACGAATGAAGCTATCATAAAAGAGTGAAATGAGTAAATGTAGATTCGTCATATCTCTTGACGTAGATAGGATTGATTTCCGGAGTTCAATGGATTTAAAAGAAAATCTTAGAAATCTATAAGATCTGATTCTTCGGCGAATAAAGAAATTAGGATCTCTTTAATTAAATGCGACCACCTGCCTCGATTGCTTTGTCCGATATTTCCTTTATAAATTTACCTTTTTCGTTCCATTAGTTTTCACCACTTCTATACTCAATTCCCAAATTCAAAAGATTTATGAAAATGCCTAACCCTGTTCTGATCCTTGTTCTTATTCTAACTATCGCCATGATCGTTCTTCTTTTCCAACTCCCACCTGAAGAATCTGTTTATTTCTATTATGTTCTAGGGATTATTGTATTTATAATCCTCCCGTGTCTTTATATTGCTATAGGTACTGATATCCACGGTTTGTAATTTCGGTGTTGTCATTAGGCTTTATATTTTCTCTTATATTTTGGATCTCTTTCCATTTTTTATTATCCTCTCGACTTCTAGTAAAGCGAGCAACGGTCCAGAATTTATAGATATGAACTTCGAAATGAACATAGTTAATGTTCTAAGAAAGAAATGGTAATAGCACGATCTTGATTCGTTAAATTACCAGAATATCCGGGAAAGATAGAACTATCAAGAAAATATATTCTTGATATGTTTATATATCAGATAAAATGTAAGAGTCGTGTAACATGGCACATGATGACGTTATAATCTGTGAATCATCATGTCCCATTTAGAAACTCAGCATGACTTACTGTAATATAATCACGTTGATCAAGTGTCATTATATTATACTAACTCATGCATCAGTTCCCAACATTACTTCAATAACATTCATATTTTAATCTCGAAAGTTTACAGAATGTAGAAACTAACAGTTTCTATATGATGTAACACTGGTATCATGAAGAGATTAATGATTTCAGATAAGAATAGTTATGAAAATATCTTCAGAAATATAGAGGATATTTATAATTAAAGATACGATGATATCTTGGAATTTCTAATATCGAAGGATGGTGAAGAAAATCTGTTCGCGAGAGTTTAGAGTAAGGAGCAAGATATTCGCTAAAGACTTCAGCAGACATTGAATCATTTAGATTCTTTGAAATCAAACTTATTCTTTGTGATTTGTCCACGGCTTCTTTCATAGTTTCGCATAATCCGCTTTTCGGTACTACATTTTCTATCGAACGTTCCTAACACTCCATTCTTTATCATCAAACTTCTGACGGTTAAGGTCGTTTACGGTTGTCTACAGTTTCTGCTGCTTCATTCATCTTTTTCAACATTCAGAGTATTGATTTGTAGACTAGGTGCTTTTCAGAATTTCAAAATGGAAGATCATAATTCTAAGAGATAAATGTTATATGTTTACATATAACTGTTGATGTAGACATGCTGCGAGATTTCAAAATACTGATTACTGATTCTCGGTATTTGGTACGGTAATTCTTGTTATCAGATGCAGATGAGTAGGTGATGAGACTTCAATAGATAAATATAGTGATTTGTCGGAGGGATTTAAACTGAGGAGCGATGAGGTTGCTGGTACATCTGCTGGTAATATGGTGGAATATAAAAGGTTTTCTGGTAACAATAAAAGAGCACGCATATATATCAAGGTTATAGTATGGCTAGTCCGACTGAAAAGTCGAAGTTGACTTGTTGGAGCTGTGATAAAATTGACTACTTTGAAAAGGGATCGCAAAGTTATTTTTGCTAATATATGCCAAAGGATCTGACGCGGTTACGTGTTAAACTTTTACTCAGTTGCCGAGAGTTTCTCAGGTGCATAACTATATGCATAAATCTTTCCTTCCGTAGATGAAGTGCGGTTGGTTCATCCTCTCGATTGAGGTGTTTTCAAGAATCATGAAAGGTTTGAACGCAGATTGTAATCGTCAAAATACAAATGAGGTTTAAGATGAAATCAAGTGGCAAACTTGAAGAATATTTAGTTTCATATGTTATAATCAATATTTTAATTCATTTTAATTGTCCAATGTTATTAGTCCACAGTCTATAGTCCACAATAACAGTCCAATAATTTATATATAGTTTAATATATAATATACGAATTAATTAATACGTGTCGTGACCCGTATACGTCTCAGACTCAATCACAACTCAAACTATATATATTATTGTAGAATCAACCTCAACCCTGTATAGCTAACTCCCGCATTACTATATATAGAGTGTCTATGGTTATTCCAAATAATATATATAGATGCGTTGATATGATATGTCAAAACCTTGTATACGTGTCCCGATATTTAAAATGCATAAAATAAATAACATAAATTAAATGACGATAAATAAAATTGTGAGAATTAAAATTGCGATAATTAAATTGCGGAAAATAAATTGCGATAAATAAATTGCGATAAATAAATGTAATACGGAATTAACAGTTAGCTGGGAACAGTTAGCTAGGATTTTGTTAGCGTGGATTCTTAACAAAAAATTTTTTTTTTTTAGTTAATTTGTTTGTTTCTAACAAAATTTATTTTGTCCAATGTTTTCTTCATTATGCCACTTGTTGGATTCTGATAGGTCAAAATTCAAATATGAAATTGAATGAAAATGGTTATTCTGCGGTAAACGGATACGTATATTGGTGAATGTAAGTAGGATAGTAGATGATTGTTGAATCAGATCCGAAGAATGTACAGTGTAACTTATTAATGTACAATCTAAATATTCCTAGGGTATTACCTACCCGTTAAAATATTTTCACCATTAACAGTTTGTACAAAAGAATTTTTAATTACAATCTTTTTGAAAACATATATACATATATATTTTCTTCAGATGTAATCATGGATTTAATGAGTTAATATAATATTAAACTCATTTAGTTTTTAGTTGGAACTAGAATAAATAATCTCTAAAACTTTAGAGATTACATATTCGCCATGTCGAACGAAGATAAATGAGGTAGAACGATACGTAGAACGAAGATCATACTCGAAGTACAGATGGTGATATTGAAGCATGGATTGTTGATGGTACTGGTGCTGTTACTGATGGTACTGTTGGTGCCGGTGATGTTGCTGAAGCTGGTAAATTTTGCACCATATTTTCCAAATTTATTCCTCGAGCGCGAAGTTCGTTGACTTATTCTATTATCCCAGGATGATTGTCAGTTGGAACGAGCGAATGAATAAGGTTTAGAATTTTAGATAGAATATAATCGTGATGAGATATTCGGAAAATGAGTGTGAAAATGGTGTTTCGAATGGATTCGCCGGTAAGTGCTTCAGGTTCATCACCAAGAGGTGAAGTTGGTTGGTGGAAAGGATCGCTTTCTTCTCGTCTCCATTGATTAAGCAGCCTACGAACCCATTTCCAATTCATCCCGAATAAATGATGGCTAATTGGTTGATCCATTCCGGCCACACTGCTTCCGGAGCTTATGTGAACATCCATGTCAGAATAACTGTTGAAATAACTATCGAAATCTGAGGGACTCGAACTGGTTGAGGGATTCATCTCGTACGATCAGATGAAGGATTTTGGATAAGAAATAGATTATAGGATGTCGATTAGTATCCTGCAAACATAATTTACATATGCATATATAATACTAAAATCCCATAACTTACGGAGGAATCTACGGAAATTGTCAGGCAAAGGTAACAATAACAGATACGCTAAGATATGAATTTTTGTCTATACACTATTCAAGCAATCAATGCAGCAAGATGTGTCTAGACTAGGAATGATAAGCAGGTTATTTCCTAAGGATGATAAGCAGGTGATTTCCGACAAAAAAATGATAAGAAAAACTTTTAACATGCAGACACGGTCGAAGTCCAGACTCACTAATGCATCCTAACGACTATCAGTTAGACACACTAATGCAAGACCCGGTTCACTAAGACCACCGCTCTGATACCAACTGTAGAGACCCGTCCTAATCCATTCAGTCGAAGTCCATATCAATTATAAACGATTCACAACAGTTGATTACATCGCGAAGTACTTGACCTCTATATGATACATTTTACAAACATTGCATTCGTTTTTGAAAAGACAATCTTTAACTACATCGGGAGTTGACGTCATGCATACCATTTCATAATATATCTAACTATAATTGACTTAATAATAATCTTGATGAAGTCGACGACTCGAATACAACGTCTTTTGAAATATGTCATGAATGACTCCAAGTAATATCTCTAAAATGAGCAAATGCACAGCGGAAGATTTTTTTCATACCTGAGAATAAACATGCTTTCAAGTGTCAACCAAAAGGTTGGTGAGTTCATTAGTTTAACATAAATAATCATTTCATAATTTTAATAGACCACAACATTTCATATTTCCATTTCTCATAAACATACGTCCCATGCATAGAGACAAAAATATCATTCATATGGATTGAACACCTGGTAACCGACATTCACAATATGCATATAAGAATATCCCCATCATTCCGGGATCCTCCTTCGGACATGATATAAATTTCGAAGTACTAAAGCATCCGGTACTTTGGATGGGGCTTGTTGGGCCCGATAGATCTATCTTTAGAGTTCGCGTCAATTAGGGTGTCTGTTCCCTAATTCTTAGATTACCAGACTTAAAAGGGGCATATTCGGTTTAATAATCCAACCATAGAATGTAGTTTCGATCATTTGTGTCTATTTCGTAAAGCATTTATAAAAGCAACGCATGTATTCTCAGTCCCAAAAATATATATTGCAAAAGCATTTAAAAAGGGAGGAAATGAAACTCACCTAATGTATTTTGTAGTAAAAATACATATGACTATATCGAACAACTGAATAATGCAGGGTTGACCTTGGATTCACGAACCAATATCATTTATATATATATTAATACCTATAATCGTAATTGAACAAATTTATTTATTATATCTTAATTTATATATTATATATATTAAATTTGTGTATATATTCAAAGTGATTAATATTTATATAGTTATATTAATATATCCATATTTATATATCTAATTGTTTAGTGTTATAATTATAAATCAATAGTTTATTATATGCAAGTATTTATATACATAATATTAATAGATTTACTTGTAATAAGTGTAGTTTATGCACAAATTATTCATTTGTTTTAAAAAGATAGTTTTGCTAATAATAATGATTTACTGCTAATAATAATTTTATTCATAATAGTACTAATAATGATTTTGTTAATACTAATACTTATAATAATAGTAATAGAAATCTTATTAATAATGCTAATCATATTACTTAGTAATAATTCTTATCTTGCTAATAATATTAGTAATAACGATAATAATAATAATAATTATAATTGTAACTAGGGTTATGATAAATGGTAACTAATACATACATTGGTTATAATAAATAATATTCGTAATATCTAATAATAATAATAATTCTGTTACTTAATGATAATAATAATAACATTTAATACTAATAACAACAACAATATTAATAATAATAACATAACATTAATAATAATAATAATAATAATAATAATAATAATAATAATAATAATAATAATAATAATAATAATAATAATAATAATAATAATAATAATAATAATAATAATAATAATAATAATAACAATAACAATAATAATAATAACAATAATAATAATAGGAAATTACCTTAGGAAAAGGTTCCAAAAAAAATTGTGCCTCCTGCGAGGCTCGAACCCCCAACCTCTCGGAAACCCGTCATCCCTCTAAACCGTTGGGCTGTTGCCCATTATCTGATTAATAATTCCATTTTAATTAATATAACCCGTCGCTCATTATATCTTCTTCTCCCTCAATTTCCTCTAATCGACTGGAACCGAATCAATAATAACAAAGCCAAAATGGTTTGAATCATGGACTCATAAACTAAACAGAAATGAAGTGGGGGTGAAACATTTGATTCGTTTTATCAGAAAAAGAAGTTTAAAACCTCGACAGCCTCATTTTTGGTCTTTATGAACTCAAATTTCATTTTCGAATTCAAGAACTTTTTAGATAAAACTTACAACATGAAATATACTTTAAATCATCCTTAGAAACTTTGCAACTCTTCAATTGAACCTGAGACGACAAACAGAGGTCTGATTTTACGATGAACAAAAAAACTTTGACTTTTTAAATTTGAACTTTGACTCCTAAATTAATACTTGATAAAACGAATTGGGATTCAAGGTTTTGCAGATAGTTTAAGTGAAGGAAAATCAACAAGATTGTATTACTACAATCTGAAAAATCATTTAAAATCGAATTGTGGTGAAAAAGTAATAGGAACAGAGGTATTGAACTGTATTATTCGAATTTAATTTTGATTGTTGCAGTCTTCGGTCGATTGGCACAAGTAGGTATAATATATGTGTTAGCAGAATATAATTTAAGTTAATATAACCCCATTAACGTTTTGTTTGTTATCCTAATTGGTATGACCCAATTAATCAAATCAAGAACAAGCAGAAAGCCCCAACCTACCCTAACAGAATTTGTCTGTTATCAGGACTTTTGGGATTGATTCGTACATGTCTGCTGTTATAAAATCAATTACAGCACAATTGATAACGATAGGAAACAGCATACCAATATTATATATATATATATATATATATATATATATATATATATATATGTATTTTACCAAAATTATATGTTTATATAATTATATATATATATATATATATATATATATATATATATATATATATATATATATATATATATATATATATATATATATATATCCGTACTTATATCTTTAATTATATCTGTATTTTTAGATATACCTATATATGTATTTGAATATATACATACAGCAGTTGGTATATATATGTATCTGGTTATAAATCTGTATGTATAAATATATATCAGTATTAATACTAAAAGTAAATATCTAAGTAATAATAATAATAAAATTATTGATAATCATATCCATGATCTTAATAATTAATGATTAATAACTAATAATTTAATAATTTAATAATACTAATTATATTAATAATAACTTTATTAATAAAATAACAAATAAGTAATATTATTGATTATAATAATTATAAGATCTATAACAATAATATTTTTAATATTACTACTAATACTAATTATAATAAGATTTATAATAACAATAATATAACAATTTGTATGTATCAACTTCCATATCTATATATAATATATTAATACTAATAATATTGATATTAATATTAACATTAATAATCTTAGTGAAGTAATAGAAATTTTTGTATAATAAATATATTTTTAACTCGTAACCTCATTCAATCTATTAATATTGTGTGTTATACATTATTCACTAATCGATAATAGCATATGATATGTAGACTTTTATATACAATTTCATATTCATAATAATGATTTAGAGAATCATATATCTTTATATATGGTTTCGGTTTTATAATCATTTTATTATTTTATATATTATTTTATGTTCTTACTTCTATTTATTATATTGAGATTTGATTAAATCTAAATTATTTATGTATTTATATTTATATTTACTATATACATATTTATTTACAAACAATCATTCGTGAATCGTCGGAATAGTCAGAGGTCAAATGTAAACATGAACACAGTTCAAAATTTTTGAGACTTAACATTATAGACTTTGCTTATCGTGTCGGAATCATTCAAAGATTATGTTTAAATTTGGTCGGAAATTTTCGGGTCGTCACACATGAAAGGTTTGAACGCAGAATGTAATCGTGAAGATATAAATGAGGTTTAAGATGAAATCAAGTGGCAAACTTGAAGAATTGTTTAGTTTCATATATTATAATTAATATTTTAATTCATTTTAATTGTCCAATGTTGGTCCTCAGTTGATAGTCCACAGTTATTAATTCAATAATTCATATATAGTTTTATAATATTCGAATTAAATAATACGTATCGTGACCCGTGTACATGTCTCAGACTCGATCACAACTCAAAGTATATATATTATTGTAGAATCAACCTCAATCCTATATAGCGAACTCAAGCATTACAGCATATAGAGTGTCTATGGTTATTCCAAATAATATATATACATGCGTCGATATGATATGTCAAAACTTTGTATACGTGTCCCGATATTTAAAGTGCGTAAAATAAATAACAGAAATTAAATGACGATAAATAAAATTGCGAGAATGTAAATTGCGAGAATGTAAATTGCGATAATTAAATTGCGATAAATAAAATGTAACCAGTTAGCTAGGAACAATTAGCTAGGAACAGTTAGCGTGGATTCTTAACAAAATTCTTCTCATAGTTAAATTGTTTGTTTCTAACAAATTTTATTTTTACAATGTTTTCTTCATTATGCCACTTGTTGTATTCTGATAAGTCAAAATCCAATTATGAAATTGAATAAAAATGGTTATTTTGTGGTGAACAGATTCATATATCGGTGAATGTAAATAGGATAGTAAATGACTGTTGAATCAGATTCGAAGAATGTACAATGTAACTTATTAATGTGAAATCTAAATATTCCTCGGGTATTACCTACCCGTTAAAATATTTTCACCATTAACAGTTTGTACGAAAGAATTACAATCTTTATGAAAACATATATACATATATATTTTCTTTAGATGTAATCATAGATTTAATGAGTTAATATGATATTAAACTCATATGATTTTTGGTTTGAGCTAGAATAAGTAATCTCTAAGACTATTAGGAACTACATATTCTTCGCAGAATATTAATGAAGTTATGGGTCAATACTTCATCGTTAACTATTAGGAATCACATATTCTTCACAGAATATTAATAAAGTTATGGATCAATACTTCATCGGTTATTGTTGTTGGTACTCCTTGGTATCTATGGTGCATATGATGTTGATGTTTGTGGGACAGATTGTGAATTTGAGGTGTGAGATGCGGATGTTGCTGTTGCTGGATGGTAGTGGTACTGTTGATGTTGCTGATGGTGGTACTGTTTATGCTGCTGGTGCTGCTGCTGGTGTTTGTAACCTTCGTACCATATTCTCCAAAGCCACTACCCGAGCGCGAAGCTCGTTGACTTCTTCTATTATTCCAGGATGATTTTCGGTTCGGACGAGCGGATAAATAAAATCTAAAATTTGGTATAGTATATAATCGTGACGAGATACTCTGGAAATGAGAGAAAAGATGGTGTTTCGGACAGGTTCGCCAGTAAGTGCTTCAGGTTCTTCGCCAAGAGGACAATGTGGTGGATGGAAAGGATCGCCTTCTTCTTGTCTCCATCGATTGAGGAGGCTACGAACCCATCCCCAATTCATCCAAAATAGATGATGGCTGATTGGTTGATCCATTCCAGTCACACTGCTTTCGGAGCTTGAATGGGATTCCATTTCGGAATCAGAGTGACTTGAACTGGTGACGAATTCCATTTCGTACGATTGGATAAAGGATTTTTCGATATGGAATGATTTTCTGGTTAACGGATGGTATTCTAAGTACATAGGATATCCATATATATAGAACAAAAGATTTCGTAAATTACGGAGGAATTTACGGAATATATCAGGCAAAGTTTACAGTAATGGATATGATAAGATATGATTTAGCAGGTACGCTAAGATATGAATTTTGTCTATACACTATTCATGCAATCAATGCAGCAAGACGTGTCTAGACTAAGAATGATAAGCAGGTAATTTTTGACACAAAATGATAAGCAAAACTTTTTGATATGCAGACCAGGTTCAAGTCCAGACTTATTAATATAACCTAACATCTACTAGGTCGAAGTCCAGACTCACTAATGCATCCTAATAACTTACCAGTTAGACACACTAATGCAGACCTGGTTCGCTAAGACCACCGCTCTGATACCAACTGTGATGACCCGTCCTAATCCATCGGACAAAGTCCATATCGATTACAAATGATTCACAACAGTTGATTACATCGCGAGGTATTTGACCTCTATATGATACATTTTACCAACATTGCATTTATTTTTAAAAGACAAACTTTCTTTTCATCGAAAGTTGACAGTATACATACCACTTCTTAATATATCCAACTATAAATGACTTGATAATAATCTTAATGAACTCAATGACTCAAATACAACTTCTTTTGAAATATGTCATGAATGACTCCAAGTAATATCTCTAAAAATGAGCAAATGCACAGCGGAAGGTTTCTTTCATACCTGAGAATAAACATGCTTTAAAGTGTCAACCAAAAGGTTGATGAGTTCATAGGTTTAATTTCTATATAATAGTCATAATGTTTAATAAGCCACAAGATTTCATTTAATTAAATGTGCAGGATCATTACAACTGCAAAAAAAATCATTCATACGATGAATCGCCTGGTAACCGACCTTAACATAGAGCGCTTAAGATATCTGGCATCATACATTCCACTATTCAAATGTATGACAAGAACCCTTCGAAGTACTAAAGCATTTCCACTATTCGAAAATGGGGGTGGTTGGTGTTCGTAGATCTACCTTTAGGATTCGCGTCAATTAATGTTTTTCACTAATTCTTAGGTTACCAAGCATAATAATAATAAGTACAGATATTCGATATAACAAAACAATCGTAGAATGTAGTTTCATGAACTTGTGCTTATTTTGTAAAACATTTATAAAAGCAGCGCATGTATTCTCAGTCCCAAAAATATATATTGCAAAAGCATTTAAAAAGGGAGCAAATGAAACTCACCTAATGTATTTTGTAGTAAAAATACATATGACTATATTGAACAAGTGCAAGGTTGACTTTGGATTCACGAACCTAAATTAAGTATATATATTTATTTGTTGGTCAATAGTTGTTTAACGAATTTGATTAAGTCATAGTGTATTACAATCCTAATGCTCGAGACTAATATGCAAAAGTCAACAAAAGTCAATTTGACTCAAAAATGATTTCCAAAATTTATACATGATTATTATATATTTTAAATATCGTCATTTTATATTTTTACATATTTTTAAAAGATTTATTAAAGTGAATAATATAATTCATTTATTAACAAATAAAATTTTATATAAAAATATACTTTTATATATCTTAAGTAATAAAATTTATTTAATATCATAAAATATTATGATAGGTTTTATTAAGGTAATTATATTATTTGTGTTACATATTTATTTGATAAAATAACACTGGTAATAATAATAAGTAAAAGTTGTACTATTTTGTAATAATAATTATTATTATCCTATTAATAAAAATATTAATTTTTATATTTACTAAAAATGATGTCATCAATAAATGATAGTTCTAATTTAAAACAAATAATGATATTTTATATTAACAATGATATTTTTCTTAAGATAATAATTTTTATAAAAATGATATTTTTAATATTAATAGTACTTTTAAATGAAAAATGATAATTTTATCTTAAATCAATATCTTACAATATTTTAAATTTTATCATGATACCCATACTCATTATTTCCTAATTGATTTGTTAGTAGCTTTTAAATCGTCTTTTATGTCGCGTTCATTTTAAGGATAATAATAGTAATTATAATAATTACGTGTTACTAATATTAGTTTAATTATAATAATACTAATACTAATAAATATTATGATAATGATAATACTAATAACTATTTTAATGATGATGATGATAATAATAATAATAATAATAATAATAATAATAATAATAATAATAATAATAATAATAATAATAATAATAATAATAATAATAATAATAATAATAATAATAATACTAATTTGATAAAAATTAGAGCGACGATAGTAACGACGATAATAATAATGATTTTTACAAAAATTCAATTGACTATAATTTCTAATCCGTTCATCGAAACCATTCGACATCTAAAGGAAAAGTTCTTAATTTTTCGCTAGCTTTCCAACGACATGCATATCTTATATCTTATCTCAACCGCAGGTGTAACTAATTCGAGATTTAACATAACCTATCTAAGGGCAGTATCAAAAGTACAAGCATGCATAATCCCACATACTCGAGCACTAGTCAGGGATACACTATTGATATGTAAAAATTTATTTACGAGTATTCACGTATCAATATTGAGATTCAATATTGCAGGAAAAGTACGTAGACGCAACAGAGATTATAAATACTAAATTGACCTCACGAGCATACCCATGAACCATACCTATCACCTCCATAGCTATATCCCATAATTTCCTTAGCTCTATCCCGCTCATAAAACCCGTTTTGAAAACACTCGAACAACACTCCATCGTAATATTTTATGTATATTTAATAATAATAATACTAATAATAATAAGATTAATAATAATAATCTTAATAATAATAATAATAAATAAATAATTAAGTATGTATATGTATATCAGAGAGTGAGATCGAGAGATGGAATGAATGAGCTTATTTCGAACCAAAATGCGTTTTTAAAAGAAATGGGAGCTCACCTAACACACCTTTACAGCTCAAACGCAATTCATTCTTCTACCGACGATTCTTTGTAACATATGTTATATTTATATATTATTTAATATATAATATATTTAATCTTTAGGATTGATTAAATATTATATTATATTTACGTGCGTAGTAAAAATGTAATTTTTATTCAAATGACTCGTATGTTGTCACTCGACTCATGTACCACTTTCGGTTTTTCGATCGCACTTTCGTACGTTTAGAAAATTAGCCTTTTACGTTACGTTACGTGACGTGTACCCTTATTAATAATTTGACTTACTAATCAATAAATTATGTTATAAAAAAATGTAACTTATAAAGTTGAGCGTTGTGGTCATTTGCTCCTATAAATCAGTGACTCGTTGTTTACCAAAATATAGTATTTTAAATTGGGACGTTTTATGACTAAGTTAAAAATAAATAGATACATATTTAGAAATATAAGTTTGTATCTAAAATATAACATTTAGTTTTTCAAAACTATTTATTTTTCAAAGTTTTTTTTTTATTTCGTTTAGAAAAATTAATGCGTAACGTTTTTATTTAAATAGATAATAATCGTTTTGAATATCATTTGCGTCACTAGGCGAGTGTTTCTATCGTGTATTTAATTACTTTGAAAACACATATAATTAATGAACACGTTTTAAGTACACGTTATAACCAATATTTTAACTTACGTTTATTTACTCAAAGATCGTTTAGATAGACAAGTCCTATTATATCAAAAAGTGTTTTTCGTACTACATCAATTGATTATTATGAAATTCCATCAATAAATATATGGAACCAAATACTATTCTGTAAAGTATTTATACTTAATACTTCGTTAACGTTATCAAGTTATAATATATACACCCATTCATATATAATCATTTATGTTCTTTTAATGGTTCGTGAATCATTGGAATTTGTCGAGGTAAAATGAATGTATAAACATGATTTAAAATCCGTGAGACTTAATTTAACAAACTTTGCTTATCGTGTCGAAAACATATAAAGATTAAAGTTTAAATTTGGTCAGAAATTCCCGGGTCGTCACATTAATGGAGGATGGTGTTCGACATTAACCAGGAAGTAAAGAGATATACGAATAGAAGTAATACTTAGTTAAGAAATGTGATGATAATTCTTAGATATGAATGTAAATGTATTATATAAGATTAAAAAGAAAACTGTATCAATAATTCATAGTGACTGTTGTTTGTGGGTCGAGTAAAAGGAAAACAGGTGTGTTTATTGGCTCAAATAAATCAACAAGAAAGGTGGTGAGATTTGTTCCTACATTTACGGTTGAAAAAGGGATTGAACAAGTGGGTGTCTACTATATAATACAAACTTGAATAATTATGTGATAGTAATATAAAAGAATTTCAATCATGACTAATTTGTTAGTAAGTGGATTTTGATGGAGACATTAAACAAAATGATAAGTGATATGCTTCCCGGTTGTTCAATTATATAATGTATCGTGTATGTTTATGTATAGTTATATATGTCTAGATAAAATAAAGAGTTGATAGTTGATTAATTGTACTAGGTATCTTTATGTATAATGTTTATTATATGATTAAATGATAAAGCAATTAATCAATCAAAACTAATCAATCAAAACAAAATAAACAAGTTGATAAATGTTAGTGGGTTGAGTAGGATTGAAAGAAACATTCAACAAAGCCATCACTTATTTGTCAGTACACTTATGGACATCGAATCTAAATTTACGGATATATATCATGCTCCATTGATAATTAGTGACGGATAAAAGTTCGTATTAAACTTGTTGAATATTAATCGAATGGAAATTAAGTGTTAATGTCGTTTACTAAATAGATTCGAAATCAAAAATATATTTAATATACTTTAATTATATATATAAATAGGTTTTAAATAATAATTGTCATAATATCATATTTTTTATTTTATTTTACATAATGAATTTTTAATAACAACAACATATAATATCTCGAATTATATTTCTAATTATTATATATATATATATATATATATATATATATATATATATATATATATATATATATATATATATATATATATATATATATATGAAGCGACCCGTCCTAATCCATCCGGACGAAGTCCATATCAATTACAAACGATTCACAATAGTTGGTTACATCGCGAGGTACTTGACCTCTATATGATACATTTTACAAACATTGCATTCGTTTTTAAAAGACAAACTTTCATTTACATCGAAAGTTGATGGCATGCATACTCTTTCATAATATATCCATCTATAATTGACTTAATAATAATCTTGATGAATTCGACGACTCGAATGCAACGTATTTTGAAATATATCATGAATGACTCCAAGTAATATCTTTAATATGAGCAAATGCATAGCGGAAGATTTCTTTCATACCTGAGAATAAACATGCTTTTAAGTGTCAACCAAAAGGTTGGTGAGTTCATTAGTTTATCATAATCAATCATTTTCATCATTTTAATAGACCACAAGAATTTCATTTCCAGTTCTCATAAATATACGTCTCATGCATAGAGACAAAAATATCATTCATATGGATTGAACACCTGGTAACCGACATTAACAAGATGCATATAAGAATATCCCCTATCATTCCAGGAAATCCTTCGGACATGATAAAAACGAATTCGAAGTACTAAAGCATCCGGTACTTTGGATGGGGTTCGTTAGGCCCAATAGATCTATCTTTAAGATTCGCGTCAATTAGTAGATCAGTTTACTAATTCTTAGGCTACCAAGCAAAAAGGGGCATATTCGGCTTCGATCATTCAACCATATAATGTAGTTTCGATTACTTGTGTCTATTTCGTAAAATATTTATAAAAGCGCATGTATTCTCAGTCCCAAAAATATATATTGCAAAAGCATTTAAAAAGGAAGTAATGAAACTCACAATACTGTATTTTGTAGTAAAAATACATATGACGATATTGAACAATGCAGGGTTGGCCTCGGATTCACGAACCTATATCATTTGTATATTTATTAATACACGTAATCGTAATCGATCAATTATATATATATTTTTGTTATTAATAATATACTTCTTATACTATATGTTATTTAGATAAATTTAATATATTTAGTTTATATGTTTTGTATAACTATTACTTATCATTAATAATAAAAAATATATATTAGGTTTAGTATATATTTATATATTAATTGATATAGCTTAACTAATATCTTTTTAGTAATTAAAGTATAGCGTAATGTATTTTTATATAAAAGTATCTATTTATGATAGTATTGATAGTTTTGGTAAAAATAATAATTTTATAAGAATGATAATAATGATAATAAGTTTAATAATAATAATAACACTAATGATTATGTTAATAATAATAATGATATTATTTATAATACTACTTATGTTACTAATAATAATAATAATATTCTTATTTATAACTATAATTCTAATAATAATAATGATAACTAGTACTTGCATGATAAAATTTATAATAATAAATACATTAGTAATGTTAATAATAATAATTATGGGGTTAATGCTTATAACTATGATAATAATAATAATATGTGTTACAATACTAATAATAACAATAATATTAATAACAATAATAATAATCATAGTAATAACATTAATAATAATAATATAAATGATAATTCAAATAATAATAATAATAATAATAATGATAATAATCATAATCATAATGATAATAATATACTAAAATGACAAGTTTACAACTAATAACAATAAATGGTATTAATAATAATAATAATGATAATAATAATAATAATAATAATAATAATAATAATAATAATAATAATAATAATAATAATAATAATAATAATAATAATAATAATAATAATAATAATAATAACAATAACAATAATGAAAAAATAATAAAAGAGTTATACCTCACTAAAATAGGTTTTAAACAAAAGATGCCTCGAGCCGGGCTCGAACCCGCGACCTCTCGCACACCTTAACACCCCTTAACCATTCACTCTACTTTGTTTTTCTGTAATTCATATCATCCCATATAGATATAACCGTATATATTTATCTGTTACCTCTTCATCTTCTTCAATACACAGCTCGATCAATGGTTATACATTCATACAAAAAAAAATTTAGTTTAGTTTAAGACTTGGATTAGAAACAGAACTAGTCGGCCTTGGGGTGTTCATAATTAAAAGAAAAAAAATTAAAACAACAGCAGCGATAAAAAAAAAATAATATGAAGAACAACTCAATTTTTGATTTTGAATTTCAGACCACTTTAGATTAAAATTACAAAATGAAATTGGTAGTAAATCGTTCCTATAAACTTTTCAAAACACCAATTGAACTTGAAACATCACAACCAATTCGAATTTCTGATTGAACTAGAAGTTTGACTTTTTAAACCAAAACATTGACTCCAAAATTCAAAACCGTTACAAGGAATTAAGAGTTCAAACTTTGCAGTTAGTTTAAGTAAGAGATTTAAAACACAACTGCACTTTTACATTTGGGAATTTATTTGAATTCGTGGTTTTGAATAAAAAAAAATAGGAACAGAGGTACGCGAGCTGTATAGACTCATTTTCTGTTTTTAATTTCTATTGCAGAAAGAATTGCATCTCATAAGGATATCAATCGAATACATAAAGCTATTAAAGTGTTTTGTTTGAATGCTAATTGATTTAAACGTGTAACAACTCTGATAAAAATTCACGAGTAAAACAAGTGGGTTGAAGAAAAAAAATTGATAACGATAGGAACTGCTTTTTGTTTGATTCTGTTTTAAATTTGATTAGGCATATCAATTTACCAGAAAGATTAAATCTAGAGGATAGCGATTGAAACAGAAAATGTAGTCATCTGTATTTATATTTGTATATAACTGAATTAATATCTTTGTTATATTAAATTCTATAATGTCAATTAATATTATAAATTTATTAATAGAATCTATCAATATTATTAATTTTAATAGGAATACCGATAATAATAATAATAATAATAATAATAATAATAATAATAATAATAATAATAATAATAATAATAATAATAATAATAATAATAATAATAATAATAATAATAATAGAGATAATAATAATAATAATATTAATAATAATTTTATAAAAAAATTATAATAACGATAGTAAGAGAAAAAAAATTAATTACAAGGATAACTATAATAAATTGTATTATTTTAATAAATATGATATTGAATAAAAAAAATAATAGTAATAATAATAATAATAATAATATTGGTACTAATAATAATACTGATTATATTAGTAATATTGATATAACAATTTGTATATATATCCATTTACATAACAATATTAATAATACTAATATAGATGCTGATATAATAATATTACTATGACAATTATAATTTAATTTATAATTAAACTTATTATATTAGACATTAATATCACACATTATTAATTATATAACATATATAATAACATATATTTAATATACAAACATTAATATATATAAAAATCATATATATATATATATATATATATATATATATATATATATATATATATATATATATATATATATATTTATTTATTTATTTATTTATTTATTTCAATAACAACTTAATTATTATATATATATTTTGCATTTTAATTCAGATGATTAAAGTATACATTATTAATTTAAAATATTATATATACACTTATATTTATATATATTTACATACATATGTATATATATGCACACATTTATTCGTGAATCGTCGAAAATGCTCAAAGGTCAATTGAATATATGAACATCGTTTCAAAATTTTCTAGACTCATCATTACATATAAAGATTAAGTTTAAATTTAGTTGGAAATTCCCGGGTCGTCACAGTACCTACCCGTTAAAGAAATTTCGTCCCGAAATTTGAGTGAGGTGGTCATGGTTAACAATAAAAATGTTTTCATGACGAATATGAATTGATAAATAGAGTTTTATTATCATTGAGTAATATGGATAAAATGATCCGATTAATCGAAGCGTATGAATGAAGTTATCACAAAAGATCGAGATGAAGAAATGGAGATTTTCCATAACTTTTGACGTAGTCGCGATTGAATTCCGGAATTCAAGGGATTTAAAGAAAATCTTCGAAATCTAAAAGATTTGATTCTTCGGCGAATAAGGAAATTAAGATTTCTATGATTAAATACGGCGATCTGCCTTGATTACTCTGTCTAGTATTTCCATTATAAATTAAACTTTTTCCGTTCCATTATTTTCACCATTCCTGTACTTTCTTTCTTAGTTCATACATCCAAAAGATTGTGAAAATGCTTAATCCAGTTCTAATCCTTGATATTTTCCTAATTATCATTTCTGTCATCCTTCTTTTCAATCTTTCACCAGAAGAATCTGTTTACTTCTACTATTACCTTGAGGTGATATTATTCTTAATTATACCGTGTCTTTATATTGCTATTCATATTAATATCTACGGTTTGTAACCTCCGTGTTGTTATTGGGCTTTATATTTTCTCTTATATTTCGGAGCTCTTTGCCTTTTTATTATCCTCTCGACCTCTAGTAAAGCGAGTAACGGTCCAGAATTCGTAAATATGGAGGTTCGAATGAACTTAATGTTCTAAACAAGAAAGAACGTAATCGCTTGATTTGATTTGTTAAATTACCTGAATCACTGAGAATAGAACTATCAAGAATATACTTTCTTGATATGTTCAGAAGTTAAGCAGAATAAAAGAGTTATGTAACATGACACATGATGACGTTATAATCTGTGAATCATCATGTTCCATTTAGAAACTCAGCATGACTTACTGTAATATAATCACGTTGATCAAGTGTCATTATATTATACTAACTCATGCATCAGTTCCCAACATTACTTCAATAACATTCATATTTTAAACTCGAAAGTTTACAGAATATAGAAACTAACAGTTTCTATATGATGTAACACTGATAGCATGAAGAGATTAATTATTTCAGATAAGAATAGTTATGAAAATATCTTCAGAAATATGCAGGATATTTATAATGAAAGATACGATGATATCTTGGAATTTCTAATATCGAAGGATGGTGAAGAAAATTTGTCCGCAAGAGTTTGGAGTCAGAAGCAATTTATTCGCTAAAGATTTCATCAGAAACAGAATCATCAGGATTCTTAATGTACAAGTTTAGTCCTTGTGATTTGTTCAGAGACTCCTTCGTAGTTTGCTCAATCAGTTTTTCAGTTTCAAACTTTTTCTGAGCTTTGCCAACATACAATTCTTTATCATCAACTTTTGGTTGTTGAGGTCGTTTACAGTTTTTGTTGCTTCATTCAACTTTTCAAAATTCAGAGTATTAATTCGCGGACTGGGTGCTTTTCAGAATTTCAGAATGGAAGATCATAGTTCTAAGAGATAAATCTTATATGGATACATATAACTGTTGATGTGGAAACGTTGCGAGACTCACAATACAGATTTGCTGATTCCCGGTAATTGGTATGGCAATTCTTGTTACAAGATGCGGATGAGTACATGATAGGGTTTCTATGAATAAATATAATGATTTATCAGAGAGATTTAAGCCAAGAGCAACGAGGTTGCTGGTACGTCTGCTGGTAATATGGTGGAATATAAAAGATTCCCCGGTAACAATAAAAGAGCACGCATGTATATCAAGGTTATAATAAGGTTGTTTCGAATGAAAAGTCGAAGTTGATTTGCTGGAGCTGTGAAAAATTGGCTAATTTGGAAAGGGATTGCAAAGTTACTTTCGGTAATAATAACGCCAAAGGAGCTAGCACAGATACGTGTTAAACGTTTGCTCAGGTTCTGAGTGTTTTCAATTGCATAATTATATGTATCAATCTTTTCTTCCGTAGATGAAGTGCGGTTGGTTCATCCTCTCGATTGAGGTGTTTTCAAGAATCATGAATGGTTTGAACGCGGATTGTAATTGTCAAAATACAAATGAGGTTTAAGATGAAATCAAGTGGCAAACTTGAAGAATTGTTTAGTTTCATATGTTATAATCAATATTTTAATTCATTTTAATTGTCCAATGTTATTAGTCCACAGTCGATAGTCCACAGTTAACAGTCCAATAATTCATATATAGTTTAATATAATATTCGAATTAATTAATACGTATCGTGAACCGTGTACATGTCTCAGACTCGATCACAACTAAAAGTATATATATTATTTGAGAGTCAACCTCAACCCTGTATAGCGAACTCTAGCATTACAGCATATAGAATGTCTATGGTGATTCCAAATAATATATATATAGATGCGTCGATATGATATGTCAAAACCTTGTATACGTGTCCCGATATTTAAAGTGCGTAAAATAAATAACAGAAATTAAATGACGATAAATAAAATTGCAAGAATATAAATTGCGATAAATAAATTGCGATAAATTAAATGTAATCAGTTAGCTAGGAACAGTTAGCGTGGATTCTTAACAAAATTTTCCTCATAGTTAATTTGTTTGTTTCTAACAAATTTTATTTTGTCCAATGTTTTCTTCATTATGCCACTTATTCGATTCTGATATGTCAAAATCCAAATATGAAATTGAATTTGAATGAAAATAGTTATTCTTTGGTGAACGGATACGTATATTGGTGGTTGTAAATAGGATAGTAAATGATCGTTGAATCAAATTCGAAGAATGTACAGTGTAACTTATTAATGTGAAATCTAAATATTCCTCGGGTATTACCTACCCGTTAAAATATTTTCACCATTAACAGTTTGTACAAAAGAATTTTTAATTACAATCTTTATGAAAACATATATACATATATATTTTCTTCAGATGTAATCATAGATTTAATGAGTTAATATGCAATTAATCTCATTTGGTTTACCGTTAGAACAAGAATATATAATCTCTAAAACATTAGAGACTACATAATCGCCATGTCGAACGAAGATAAATGATGTAGAACGTCATGTAGAACGATGATTATACTTGAAGTACAGAATGAGATGTTGAGACATGTGATGTTGAGGCTTGGGTTGTTGATGGTACTATTGGTGCCGGTGATGTTGTTGAAGCTGGTAAGTTTTGCACCATGTTTTCTAAATTGATTACTTGAGCGCGAAGCTCGTTGACTTCTTTCATTATTCCGGGATGATTATCGGTCGGAACGAACGGATGAATAAGGTTTAGGATTTTAGATAGAATATAATCGTGGCGAGATATTCGGGAAATGAGAGTGAATATGGTGTTTCGTATTGGTTCGCCGGTGAATGCTTCAAGTTATTCGCCCAGTGGACAATATGGTGGATGAAAGGGATTGCTTCTTCTTGTCTCCAATGATTAAGTAGGCTACGAACCCATCAGATGAATTAAAGATGACTAGTTGGTTGATCCATTTCGTTTATACTGCTTTCGGAGCTTAGGTGAATATTCATATAGGAATAGCTGTCGGAATAACTATCGGAATAGCTATCGGAATCTGAGGGACTCGAACTGGTTGAGGGATTCACCTCGTACGATCAGATGAAGGATTTTCGATAAGAAATAGATTATAGGATGTAGATTAGTACCCTGCAATACATAATTTACATATGCATATATCATACTAAAATTCCATAAGTTACGGAGGAATCTACGGAAGCTGTCAGGCAAAGGTAACAATAACAGATACGCTAAGATATGAATTTTATCTATACACTATTCATGCAATCAATGCAGTAAGATGTGTCTAGACTAGGAATGATAAGCAGGCAATTTCCTAAGGCTAATAAGTAGATGATTTCGACACTAAATGATAAGCAAAACTTTTGACATGCAGACACGGTCAAAGTCCAGACCTACAAATGCATCTAAACAACTATCAGTTAGACACACTAATGCAAGACCTGGTTCGCTAAGACCACCGCTCTGATACCAACTGAAGCGACCCGTCCTAATCCATTTGGACGAAGTCCATATCAATTACAAACGATTCACAATAGTTGGTTACATCACGAGGTACTTGACCTCTATATGATATATTTTACAAACATTGCATTCGTTTTTAAAAGACAAACTTTCATTTACATCGAAAGTTGATGGCATGCATACTCTTTCATAATATATCCATCTATAATTGACTTAATAATAATCTTGATGAATTTGATGACTCGAATGCAACGTATTTTGAAATATATCATGAATGACTCCAAGTAATATCTTTAATATGGGCAAATGCACAACGGAAGATTTCTTTCATACATGAGAATAAACATGCTTTCAAGTGTCAACCAAAAGGTTGGTGAGTTCATTAGTTTATCATAATCAATCATTTTCATCTTTTTAATAGACCACAAGAATTTCATTTCCAGTTCTCATAAATATACGTCCCATGCATAGAGACAAAAATATCATTCATATGGATTGAACACCTGGTAACCGACATTAACAAGATGCATATAAGAATATTCCCTATCATTCCAGGAAATCCTTCGGACATGATAAAAACGAATTCGAAGTACTAAAGCATCCGGTACTTTGGATGGGGTTCGTTAGGCCCAATAGATCTATCTTTAGGATTCGCGTCAATTAGTAGATCGGTTTACTAATTCTTAGGCTACCAAGCAAAAAGGGGCATATTCGGCTTCGATCATTCAACCATATAATGTAGTTTCGATTACTTGTGTCTATTTCGTAAAACATTTATAAAAGTGCATGTATTCTCAGTCCCAAAAATATATATTGCAAAAGCATTTAAAAAGGGAGTAATGAAACTCACAATACTGTATTTTGTAGTAAAAATACATATGACGATATTGAACAATGCAGGGTTGGCCTCGAATTCACGAACCTATATCATTTGTATATTTATTAATACACGTAATAGTAATCGGTCAATTATATATATATTTTTGTTATTAATAATATACTTGTTATACTATATGTTATTTAGATAAATTTAATATATTTAGTTTATATGTTTTGTATAACTATTACTTATCATTAATAATAAAAACTATATATTAAGGTTTAGTATATATCTATATATTAATTGATATAGATTAACTAATATCTTTTTAGTAATTAAAGTATAGCGTAATGTATTTTTATATAAAAGTATCTATTTATGATAGTATTGATAGTTTTGGTAAAAATAATAATTTTATAAGAATGATAATAATGATAATAAGTTTAATAATAATAATAACACTAATGATTATGTTAATAATAATAATGATATTATTTATAATACTACTTATGTTACTAATAATAATAATAATATTCTTATTTATAACTATAATTCTAATAATAATAATGATAACTAGTACTTGCATGATAAAATTTATAATAATAATACATTAGTAATGTTAATAATAATAATTATGGTTTTACTGCTTATAACTATGATAATAATACTAATATGTGTTATAATACTAATAATAACAATAATATTAATAACAATAATAATAATCATAGTAATAACATTAATAATAATAATATAAATGATAATCAAAATAATAATAATGATGATAATAATCATAATCATAATCATAATGATAATAATATACTAAAATGACAAGTTTACAACTAATAACAATAAATGGTATTAATAATAATAAGTAATGATAATAATAATAATAATAATAATAATAATAATAATAATAATAATAATAATAATAATAATAATAATAATAATAATAATAATAATAATAATAATAATAATAATAATAATAATAATAATAATAATAATAACAATAATGAAAAAATAATAAAAGAGTTATACCTCACTAAAATAGGTTTTAAACAAAAGATGCCTCGAGCCGGGCTCGAACCCGCGACCTCTCGCACTCCATAACACCCCTTAACCATTCACTCTACTTTGTTTTTCTATAATTCATATCATCCCATATAGATATAACCGTATATATTTATCTGTTACCTCTTCATCTTCTTCAACACACAGCTCGATCAATGGTTATACAATCATACAAAAAAAAATTAGTTTAGTTTAAGACTTGGATTAGAAACAGAACTAGTCGGCCTTGGGGTGTTCATAATTAACAGAAAAAAATTAAAACAACAGCAGCGATAAAAAATAATAATAATATGAAGAACAACTCAATTTTTGATTTTGAATTTCTGACCACTTTAGATTAAAATTACAAAATGAAATTGGTAGTAAATCGTTCCTATAAACTTTTCAAAACACCAATTGAACTTGAAACATCACAACCAATTCGAATTTCTGATTGAACTAGAAGTTTGACTTTTTAAACCAAAACATTGACTCCAAAATTCAAAACCGTTACAAGGAATTAAGAGTTCAAACTTTGCATTTAGTTTAAGTAAGAGATTTAAAACACAATTGCACTTTTACATTTTGGGAATTTATTTGAATTCGTGGTTTTGAATAATAAAAAATAGGAACAGAGGTACGCGAGCTGTATAGACTCGTTTTATGTTTTTAATTTCTATTGCAGAAAGAATTGCATCTCATAAGGATATCAATCGAATACATAAAGCTATTAAAGTGTTTTGTTTGAATGCTAATTGATTTAAACGTGTAACAACTCTGATAGAAATTCACGAGTAAAACAAGTGGGTTGAAGAAGAAAAAAATTGATAACGATAGGAACTGCTTTTTGTTTGATTCTGTTTTAAATTTGATTAGGCATATCAATTTACCAGACAGATTAAATCTAGAGGATAGCGATTGAAACAGAAAATGTAATCATCTGTATTTATATTTGTATATAACTGAATTAATATCTTTGTTATATTAAATTCTATAATGTCAATTAATATTATAAATTTATTAATAGAATCTATCAATATTATTAATTTTAATAGGAATACCGACAATAATAATAATAATAATAATAATAATAATAATAATAATAATAATAATAATAATAATAATAATAATAATAATAATAATAATAATAATAATAATAATAATAATAATAATAATAGAGATAATAATAGAGATAATAATAATAATATTAATAATAATTTTATAAAAAAAATTATAATAACTATAGCAAGAGAAAAAAAATTAATTACAAGGATAACTATAATAAATTGTATTATATTAATAAATATGATATTGAATGAAAAAAAAATAATAAAAATAATAATATTATTGGTACTAATAATAATACTGATTATATTAGTAATATTGATATAACAATATGTATATATATCCATTTACATAACAATATTAATAATACTAATATAGATGCTGATATAATAATATTACTATGACAATTATAATTTAATTTACAATTAAACTTATTATATTAGATATTAATATCACACATTATTAATTATATAACATATATAATAACATATATTTAATATACAAACATTAATATATATATAAATCATATATATATATATATATATATATATATATATATATATATTTCAATAACAACTTAATTATTATATATATATATTTTGCATTTTAATTCAGATGATTAAAGTGTACATTATTAATTTAAAATACTATATATACACTTATATTTATATATATTTACATACATATGTATATATATGCACACATTTGTTCGTGAATCGTCGAAAATGCTCAAAGGTCAATTGAATATATGAACATCGTTTCAAAATTTTCTAGACTCATCGTTACATACTTTGCTTATCGTATCGAAATCATATAAAGATTAAGTTTAAATTTAGTCGGAAATTCCCGGGTCGTCACAATATATATACCCCTATCAAGTTACAATTAATTGTTCGTGAATCATCGGTAATAGTCAAAGGTTTAAATGGTTTCATAGAAATAATTCAAAATTTTGAGATTTAACTTAACAACTTTGCTTATCGTGTCGGAAACATATAAAGATCAAAGTTTAAATTTGGTCGGAAAACTGTAATCGTATACATAATCTGTATTGAACCTAACCAAAAATTCCGATTATACGACTAATATACATAATGTAATAACCTCAATCTAGCCTAGATGTATGATTACTAAAGTGCCCTTAAGTTAGTTTTGTGTTATTATATGCTTTTATTTTTATTTAATATTTACTATTAAATAATGATGTGGTTAGGACCAGTTTGTGACAAGGGTCACAGAACAGGTTTGTTTATTTAAATTGGACTTCGTTTGGGTTGCTAAATATCATACGAAAGATATCAGATAACTGATAAATACCCGTGTGATGCACAGTGTGGGAATTAAACCCAATTAAATAACTATAGTGCTGCTTCTCTCCTCACTTTCCAGACTTTTCCACAAACACACACTAAACACCTCGTTCTTCACCCACACCAAACCCTAATTCTTAATTCTTGCTTTAGAGCTTAAATCGTTCATAGCTTTGTGTTCTCTACGATTTACTGATTCTTTTAAGGTAAGGTTTGTATCATTTCGTGATTTAATCTTTGAGAAATTAAAGATTTTGTGTTAGTTTTCATAAAAGTGTAATTTGGGTCAAAATGGGTTGATTTGGTGTTGTTTGTGTCAAAACCTTGTGGGTTTGTGTTTCTAAATGATCAGTGTATCAGATTTGGTAAATTTTAAGGTTAAAAACGAGTTCTAGATCGAGAATTGGTGAGTTTGGTGAGAAACCCGTCACTTTGGCAGCTGCTGTTACAGATGAACTACCCTCGGCCGATGGTCGTTGATGATCGACCGATGGTGTCTGACGATCGGTCGATGGACTAGACCTTCGACCGATGGTGGAAGTCCTTCGACCGATGGTGGAAGTCCTTCGACCAACGGTTGTAATTTTAATGATCGGCCGATAGTGTGGTCGATCGGCCGATGGTGTAGTGACGATCGGCCGGTCGTCTCTGACGATCGACCGATGGTCTATGCAGTAGAAATTTTTACTAAGTGTTGAGTTTTAGCCGTTATGCTGCCCGTTTGTATTTTGATGATATTGATGTAAATTTTGAAAGTGCATAAGTGTTAAGCAGAAATTTTTTAGCGGATACTTTTTCTCACAAAAATTTATATATTGTGTTATTTGGTGTTAATAGACAATAACTAACTTGATTTGCCTTATGTTCAGGTGAAAAAGATAAGGAAGCCGCTCAGTAGTAGATTATCTGAGATGGTTGCTGGTATTTGGTGAGTGGGACTAACTGAAGAATATAGTATATAGAAGCATGTTATATTATGATTGACATGCTTGTTAGATATACTTATTGTTGTGGTTAGTTAGTACTTTGTGATGACTGCATGTTAGTTGATGCTTGTCTGCTGGAGCCCAGTGCGTCCCTATTGCGTGGTAGCCTCGGTAGGAGAGATCAACCTGCGGGTTGGGTTCCTCTGTAGTAGCCTAGAAAACCGTGGTGTATATATATGTGAATGACGCGTCCGTCGCGTGTGGATTATGTATATACATACGGTGGTGGAGGAACTTCTGGTAAGCCCCAGTCCGATCAGCTGGTGGTTAATGGTTTGGCCGAGCCACCAGAGTCTCTGTAGATGGCACTTGGGTGATGTTTGTGTGTTAGACTATGTGACATGATTAGTATAACACTTATGTATGCTATGGCATGTAGTTAGTTGTACTCACTTAGCTTCGTGCTAATTCCCCTCCATCTCCTCCCTGCAGGTTATTAGCTTTTGTAGATTGTGCTTTTTGGGAGAAGAGGGGCATGGTGATGTTATGTTTGACAGGGGTCAACTCTGATGTTGTCTTGTTTTGTTTAAACAGCGATACTTTGTAAATGTATTGTAAATACGTCTTCTCCATATAAACAAGTATTTTGTAATGACACGTGACACTGGTTGTATTAACAATAGTTAATGTTCATTATGTAATTAATAAATAAATACTTCCGCTACATATATATAAAAAAATAAAAAATTAGCGGTGTCACACATAATCTGATATATTATAGTATAAAAATAAAAACTGTAATTGTATTTCTTTTTTGAAATGTCCAAATTAATTTTCATAAATAGTAATCACATAACTCGCAACCAAAAACGCTAGTGAGAAAAACTATGTAGTAACCAAATTTTGAAAATTAATATATATATATATATATATATATATATATATATATATATATATATATATATATATATATATATATATATATTAATTGAGTCCTAGAATCATAAGTATGGTGTATTAAATACGTTTAATTCAATAAAATTTACCATGCAATTTAATAGACTGGTAAAAAAAGTTAAAATTATTATGATAAAAAAGTAAAAATTAATATAAAAACCATTTTAAATTAAGTAATTAATAATCAATAAATATATATAAACATTTCATCTTCTAAGTAACGTAAGTTATTTTTTTAGCCTATAAATATGTCATCTCCATTCCATTTTTCCATATAAATTATACAAAAGAGTACACCATATTACTAATGTTGTATTGTCGATTTTTTTTTTAGATAGAAAGAAGAAATGATATATATATTTATATATATATATATATATATATATAATATGTTTGTTTGTTTTTTGTAGGTATCGAAGAAACAACAATTTCAAAATATTGTAAACCGCGGACAATGCAAGAAGAAACGTGGTTGACTATATGTTGGATTGATTCGTCCAAAGCTTCTCTTTTTAATGTTAATATTATGATATTATGATTATTATATTGTATGTTTGTATAACTTATATGATTAATAATTAAGATTATGATTATTATTATAATTTATAATTATAATTATGAATATGATTACGAATTATTATTTTTATTATTATTACATTTTAGTTATAATTCATATAACTATGATTATTATAGCTGTAACGTTTCTTATTCATGTAAATATATAGATAATGTTAATTTATATAAATAATTATTCGTAATTATAATTATGAATATGATTACGATTATAACTAATAATAATAATTATCATTTTTATTATTATTACATTTAGTTATAAATTATATATGTTTTATTGCTTTTCAAAAAAAAGTTATAAATTATATAAGTATTATTATTATAGGTGTAATGTTATCTATGTAAATTTATAAATCATATTTATTTAATAAATTTCTGTGTGTGTGTGTGTGTGTGTGTATATATATATATATATATATATATATATATATATATATATATATATATATATATATATATATATATATATATATATAGGCAGGATCAATGGGAAAGTAACCAAGCGGGGGGAAGCAAAATATTTTTTTTCATTTTTTTTGGAATTTTTTTCCCGCATCAAGATCACACGAAAATATGAACATTTAGAAGAGACACTTCGTGATGAATGTTATTATTTAGGCGGAAAAACGATCGACAAAAATAACATTCAAGATAATATTGTTCGTGAAGAATATGAACGTTTTTTTTTCATGTTTTGTGAAGTAAAATTTAGCCCGATTTAGAGTTTAGGGTTTAGGGTTTGGTGTTTTGGGTTTATTCCATAAATCCAAAACACCAAACCCTAAACCCTATACTCTAAACCGTTCGTGTTAAAAACTCAATCTAAATCCTAAATCTAAACCCTAAATCTACGCTCTAAACCCTAAATTTCTAAACCCTAATATCTAAACCCTATAAACCCTAATATCTAAACCCCAATAGCTAAAACCTCAACATACGCTCGAAAAACACGAGAATTGTTATATATTACTTCTTCGAGCGTTTTTCCGCCAAAATAAAAACATTTATCACAAAGTGTCTCTACTAAATGTTCATATTTTCATCCCATCTATAATGTTCGTGAACAAGGTTTTTTTCAAAAAATGAAAAAAAAAAAAATGTTTTTGCTTCCCCCAGCTTCCCCCCGATTGGTTACTTCCCTCTTGATCCTACCAATATATATATATATATATATATATATATATATATATATATATATATATATATATATATATATATATATATATATAAAGTTTGAAACTATTGTTATTATTTATGTCATAGCTTAGTTTTAAATTTATGACAAATCTATGATAAGGAAAATGAAAAGATTGAAACTAATCCATATAATTTATGTCATATAAATTTTACTTTTTATGAATGGATGTTTATTAATGTATGTTTTAATATTATGAATCGTACTACAACATGTATGTTTTATAATGTATTTTGGCATCATTTGATAACTCATTGACCACTTTTAGTGAACTTTTGTTTATATATAGTTTCATCATACGTTTGTACATATGACCCCAATGTGCAGATTTTCATAGTGACAAACAAAAAATATGCACAAAATCTTACTTGACCACTTGCATAATGGGACCAACATCAACCTTCACTTCAAGGTTAATATGTTTTCAATCAACTCCCGCCATGACTCTAACAATTCAGAACACGAATTTGAAAATAGTGAAATTTGAGACAAGTCGTGCAACGCACGGGCATTGCTTTCTAGTATATATAAGAATTTAAAAAAGGTAAAGAACATTAAACTCTTACATGTCACTATTTTTTACAATAAAGAAAAAAGACACATTGCTAAGGTGCTGTTTATTTTTAATATGTTTTTATCAGAAGATCTATGGATCATGTCTGTAAAGAGGATGTGTTCTAAAGGTATGTATGTTCAATACTGAAGATTGTTTGTTTTTATGTCTGCAAAATAATTCAATCCTATCTGCATCGCTTAGAAGCACATTTCTAACTGCGAGATTGCAGGCAGAATAAGACATTATTTTATCTTATGTCTTCAGAAAATCAAACAGTGTACAACGTCTGCGACGCAGACATAAGACATAATAAAGTCTGCATACCAAAAAAAACAAACGACACCTAAATGACTTTGATGTTAAAACCCCCTTCAAATGTCGTTTTAGTTAATTAAATGATGAGTCTCTTTTAATATAATGTAGGAGTAATTATCCACGATTAAAATAAATAATAATTTAAATTAAGTTAAATAAATACCATTCATATAATAAAATTAAATTATTGAATAGTATATATAAATATTCCATAGTACTAATCCTTAAAAGTAATCAATCTGCTACGACACCAACAACGCTCGTCATCTTAGAAAGATGGGCTATGTTTGGAAGCTTTGACAAATTGAGACATGTTCTATTAAAGAATGAGATATGGTAAGCGCACTGGCTCTATTGTGCATGTCGTGAAATGTCGTATAGACAGTTGTTAGGAACATATTCTTCGAGATTCAGACCTTCTTTCTCTTTCGAGTTCATAAAGACGTCTGATCGTACTCCGAATTTCCATAAAAGCGCTGGAAGTAAAAGGGAGGGGAGGAACTGACTTTTTCTGTGGAAGTGCGAGATGCACTAAGTCCTGGATATGTCAAGAATCTATTTCTTTCACTCTCCGAGCAAACTCTTGTGCGTCGGAAGCATAGCTCATTTGACTTTTGGGTAGACTCGTTCATGTCATTCATGTGGTATTCGGTGGAGGTGGTTCACGTGCATTCGACTCCTACAAAATGACTTTGGTGAATTGTCAAAATAACACATGTTTTAAGTGTTATTAATAGTCTACTATTTTTGACAAAACAACACAAAATAAAAAACAATTTTGAGAAGAAAATAAATGAATTGAAAAAAAGTTTTACTATTCATGAGTTTATTAAGAAGTAAAATGGAAAGACATGGAAAAAAAAAACTATGCTTAATTTTTTCTTCTGCAGTTTCTTTTAAATCGAAAGGATTCAACTTCTTTCATTTTTATTTCTCTTCACTTCATCTGTTTTTTCATAAAAAATTCGGAAACAGAGAGGAAAAACAAATAAAAAAAGCAAGAGTAGCAAAATATCAGAAAAATACAAAATGACACGGACAGTCCTTGTGGTTTGCTCAAAAACACACGGATAGTCCAAACTTTACTTTTTTAACTAAATAGTCGAGAAGTAGGGACTTATTGATGGAAAATCGTGTATACTTTTAAATTTTATAAACGCAGCGGAACGATAAAAATAAACATCTTTTTATTTTAATAAAACTTACAATTAAACATTCACACGATTATCGGTTCCCAACAAGATCCAATTACACCACTAATAATTGTCAACGTATAATTAATTCACAAAGTGAAGTTTAGATATACCTTTAGCGAGCGATGCAAGAACGGTAGAGATGATTGTCCACGTCTAGATTGAAACATATATTCAAAGTGTATGAATATCTCTATGGTTGATCCACACAGCATGTCGAGCAACACCAACCGGATGCTAGTCCGTTATAACCCAAAAATAATATAGAATATTACTTCATAAAATAATGGAACCAAAACTAATGTCGATCCATTAATTCTAATGTTCAAATCGTAATGCTCAAATAAAATAAACAAAACGAGTTTGTATATTTTATTCTTGACACCGTTCATAAAGTATGACACCGTTCTTAAAGTATGGTGACAATCCCTTTTAATATGTTTCTTGCACTTCTACTGTGAAATAAAAAGCAACCACCAAAATCCCTTTTGTGCCTATATTCTTTTTGTTGATTTGTACCAAGAAACATGAATCGAAATACTATATAATCCTATTAATTCTTTGCGCAAAAAGGATAGAAGGAAAACATAAAAAACGACGGCTCTAACTTTTTTCAATCTAGAAAAACCTACAGCCAAAAACTAGAGAAACATAAATATATATATTATTTATATTATATCGACTTTCCTTTAGTTGAGATGTACGTATCCTCCAAGCAAACGATAATTGGGCTCTTTATTTTTCGTTTTATTTTAAATTAAAATAAGCGTATTAGATAATAGTGGTTCAACGGTGAGCATTTTATATTTAATTAAATCATATTTAATTAAACTATATTTTTCGAACTATAAGTTATAATTATATTATATATCAACAATATATAATGATTGGTGTCTAGATGCTTATTGTGTGTGACCCCATAGGCTTGTATATAAGCGGTAGTATAGATTTGTGTTATGTCGTGCACACTAAGTCAACAAACTCCCACTTGTGCATGACAAAACATCTAGAAAACTATACAGACATATATTGGCGTCTAGCAACACGTCAATGCCCCCGAAAATATACAAGTGTTTGTTTCAGCTAACTAAACGAACTATCATTATTATTAAAAATGATTTAATGATTGTTTGTCTATCGTCCCTTTATTACCGATACCAAGTTGACATGAGACATGGATCTAGTCATTCTCATTTGTCAACCAATTCTGTTTCTCGATCTTGAAAGATTTGAATGCGATCACCAAGTTAGAATTAATCATCAATCAATATAGCTTGGACACGGCCGTGTAAATATCCATTCACTTTCATCGAGGGGCCCAGTGGTATCATACTCTCACACAGAGGAATAAATCCCATTTTGATTATATGCGCTTGTCATGTATTTCATATCATACCCAATGATGGCCTTTATAACTACCTTGTTCAGGCAGCGTTTAACCATATCAAAGTATAATATGTTATACAATCGAAAACCAACATATACATCTCAGGTCTAAGGACACAAAGACATAACCATTATGAGATTCACTTTTGAAGACGATCCATGTAGTGACATCTCATGATTGGGTCATTCCAATATTCATCATCAATGAATACATATGAATTTTGGCCTCAACAAGTTAACTATACATCATCAATGAATAAAACCAACATTCATAATAATCTTAATTCATGTTATTCCCATAACATGACCGATTATGGAGATTTAGAATAATCAACAATTATTCAAGGATTAAACATGCTAATATAGAACACGGTAATATAAATGAAAACGATCATACCGAGTATCTCAATTCATTAAGATAAAACTGTTTAATGTTTCAAAAATATCCAAATACTAAATTACAAATGAAAAAGATTCGTAGCTTAACGAAGTCCAATATTACTAGCATGATCATCATACTGGTTGTGCATCAAGGGCTTCGTGAACAGTTCAGCCACGATATCATATGTATGAACCTTAAGAATACTTATTTCATTCCTCGCGACTTCACGAATGTAGTCAACCTTTCGAAGAATGTGTCGAATATACTTATGTACATGTGATTCTTTCGCAAGTATAACAACACTCGAATTATCACAATACATGTTCGTAGAAGATTTAATGTTGTGAACTACTCCGGGTTCAGCAACAAACTTCCTAATTCGGACAACTTCCTGTGCAGCTTCTCAGACCCCAATGTATTCTGCTTTTGTTGTAGATTGTTCAACCGTGCTCTTCTTAGAGCTCTTCCAAACAACTGTCTTGCCCATCATGACAAAGAAACAACGTGACTGGATCTAGAATCATCTAGATCAGTTTGAAAACTAGCATCAGTATAAAACTTAATACTCAACTCTTCTTCCAAACCACCGTAAACCAAGAACATATCTTTAGTACTCTGCAAATACTTAAGAATATTCTTAACAATTACAATCTAATGTTCTTAACCTAGATTTTGTTGATAATGACTCGTCAAACTCAATAATAACGAGACATCATTTTAGTACATAACATGGCGTACATAACATGGCATACATAATGGATTCTATAGTCGAAGCATATAGGATACATTTCATTCGTCTTATCTCATCATGTGTGATAAGACTTTAAGACTTGCTCAAGGTTATGCCCTTTTGCATAGGCAATGCTCCAAGGTTGGAGTAATGCATGCTAAATCTCTGCAAGATAGGATATGTACATTAATTCAAAACAATAAGCCATTTGAATCCATTTTTTATAGATCAAAATTCCAAGTATATAAGTAGCTTCTCAAGATCCTTTATGGAAAAACATTTTTCAAGTCAAGACTTGACATCTTGCAAGTTGAAATGTTATTTCCAATAAGCAGTATGTCATCAACATACAAGATCAAGAAGACTACTTTGCTCTCACTAGATTTAATGTAAACACAGAGCTCGTCTTGTTTTTGAGAAAACCAAACTCTTTGATATTCTCATCAATCCAAAGATTCTAGCTCCTGAATGTTTGCTTTAATCCATAAATGGATTTAGAAGCTTACACACTTTATTAGGATGCTTAGGATATACAAACCCTTTCGGCTGAACCATACATACGTCCTCGCTTAGGTCACCATTTAGGAAAGCATTTTTGATATTCATAGGCATATTTCATAATCATGAAAAACCTCAATGGCAATAAGTATCCTAATTTATAAAGCTCGCGATCAGTGAAAAAGTTTCATCATAACCTTTTGCCACGTATAGAGCTTTAAAGGTGTTTACATTTTCGTCCATGCCAGTCTTCTCTTTGAAGACTCATTTACACCCTAATGTCTTACAATTGGGCGAAAGATTAATTAAGTCTCATACTTTATTATCTTTCATGGACTGCATCCTCGCATTCATAGCATCTCGTCATTTGGCAGATTCTCAGAATCTGATATGACCTCACGGTAGCTAGAGGGTTCATCATAATCCCCTAGGTGAGGTTCATCTGAATTAATCAGAAGATAATACCTCAGGTCTATAAAGAGTTCTACTAGATCTATGAAGTGCAGGTGCAACACGTTCTAACTCACCAATAGTGTGTTCAGTTTCAACGTGTGGATAGCTAGTGTTTATAAAAGGTATGTTACTTTGTGTCTCTTGAATTTCTTTAAGATCTACTTTACTCCCACTAAATTCTTGTAAGAGAAGATCTCTTAAAAAGAACTCAGCAGACCGAGTTGAAAATACGTTGTTTTCAGCTTGGTAGTAAAAGTAGTAACCCATTGTTTCCTTTAGGTATCACAAAAGTGACATTGATACTTCTGGGTTTTGTTTAAAGTGTCATGTTTCACATACACTTCACAATCTAGACTTTCAGACAAGACAACTTGGGACTCTTCCCATGCCATAGATCATATGGTGTCTTTTATACCTTCTTGGTTGGAACCATAATGAGTATGCTTGCTGCAAACTCAAATTTATATCTCAAAAAGACTGTGATATAGAGTAGTCAGACTCATCATAGATCAAAACCATATCAAGTAAAGTTCGATCCCTCCCCTCAAACACACTATTGTGTTGTGGTGTGTAAGGTGGAGTGAATTGTAAGACAATCCTACAATTCTATAGGTGGTCCAAAAACTCCTGACTCATATGCTCACTTCCTCCATCAGAGTGAAGTGATTTAATGGTCTCTCTAAGCTAATTCTTTACATCCTTTTGAAAGACTTCAAACCTCTCAAAAACTTCATGTTTATGTTTCAGTAAGTAAACATAACAATATCTACTATAACCATCTGTTATTGTAATGACGTAAGAGTCACCATTTCTAGACATTGTTCTAAAGGGCCACATACATCAGTATGCATTAGTCCTAAAAGATCTATAGCTCTTTCACATAAATCGGAGAAATGAGCCTTTGTCATCCTTTCACATAAACATTACTCACATACAACAAATGACTCAAAGTCAGTTGATTCCAAAAATCCATTAGAATGGAGTTTTGAAATGCCTTGTTTATATGACCAAGACGACAATGTCATAGATAGGTTTTATTCAAGTCTTGCTTGAATTGTTTAGCGGTACAGGTATACACATAATTTATCAATTGAAATCACACCATGTTTCTCAATTTCAAAAATACCATCACGTGGATAGGCATTAAGATAGAAATACTATCCTTAGAAAATGAAAAATCAAAGTGGGTAAATGCAAGTTCAAAACCAGCATCTTTCAAACTATATTGCTCATAATACTATGAACGTAATGACATTGTTCCAACAAAACAATAAGACCACTTGGAAGAGTAAGCTCATAGTGACCAATGGCTTCAACCGAAGCTTGATTCCCATTGCCCACTCACAAATCTAGTGTGCCTTTCTTCAGTCTATTACTTCTTCTCATTCCCTTTATATTGTTACAGGTGTGAAGGCCACAACCGGTTAACAAAGATCCAGGAATTACTAGAAGAAGTATATAACTGTATATGAAATATACCTGAGTATGCTAGTCTTACTAGCATTGCTTTTTCTTAGCTCAGATTGGTGGATAGGACAACTTCCTTATCCAATTGTCAACCTTTCCAGAATGGAAACATTTAGCGTCTTTGTTGGGCTTTCCTTGTTGGAAGGTGGAATAATTTTCCTGGCAAATGATTTATCATTTCCTTCCACAAAGTGTTCGGCTTATTCTTTTTTTCACCCTTTAATCCTACTTCTCTTACTCATCGAACAACTTTCGATAAGCATTTTGCTGAGCAGCAGTAGCTGCGCAAACAAGAGAATTGGATAAGGGTTCTAATTTTGTTCAACTTCCATTTATGATTGAGAATAGTTCTTAAATTGCAGTGCCAGTCTAAGAAGTTGAACAATGAGTATATCCTTCTTCAACAAAGAAGGAAGTGTGTTTTGGTTTACGTTTTCATTAGTTGACATCTACAACAGATATAAGATTCAATCTAGTATTTTCGATATTGAGCTTTAGTAAATTAACTACCCAAGTTTTTATAATTTTAAAAACAATTAATTTACGAAAGCCTAAGATCCACATAGAGGTTCCATAGCCACATCTGTTGATTAGCTAACAGTTATGGAGTCTATTAGTAGGTAGCGGGTACCAATTGCATTACAAGTGCAACTCTTAAATCTTTATGAGACCTAGAGATATATGTAGTCCAACAAACTACTATTATCTACTGGCATGTTTGTCTCATCCTTGCCTCGAACTCAGGTCTCACTGTGAATGAAATTAAGTCGTCCAATTTGGAAACAGTGAAAATTCACGCTAGTCTCACTAGATCGAAAAATTCACCTCGTGGCTATAATTCAGCCTAGTCTCACTAGATCAGAAAAATAACAAGGAGTGTTTGCAAGCTCATTGGATGGCATGACTTAAATTTGACGGGTATTTTAAAAAAGTTTTTGTCAACGAATAATGCATGCACACAAGATTCACTACATTATTAGTTAAAAAATATTTTAACCAATTATATATGTCGATTTTGTTTGTGCGTCTAATTTGTTATTTAATTTATAGCATATAAAAATAACAAATACACAAACGTGTATCGTTTTAAAACAATTTTAAAAGATGTCACCCATATATATTATTTGAGTTTTAAAATCATCAATTTTAAACTCGTTAGAGTTTAACTTTTAAAATTATCAATTTTAATCTTTAAACTCGTTACATGCTTTATTCAACATTTTCATCAAAAACATTTAGCATATACTATAATCAACAATTATATATATAAATGCGAAAAATAAAACACAATCATGCACCACACACATACATAGCCTAGCCCAAAATCCTATGCTTGATCCCATGAGCCGACATGGGATCAAGAGGTCAAACTAAGGACAATACCATAGCTCCCACTTGATTCAAGAACCAAGTAAAGCTTGTGTCAAACGCCATCGTTGCTAACTTGATCCATTCGCCATCTTCTAAGCCAAAACCTCGTGTCGTATCTTTATCTTCAATCTTTAATCTCCATCTTTTTACATTTATTTAAAATTGAAAAATACGACTAATCTAATACTTTTACAATTTAAAATAAACTAAATTACAAAACTATGAAATTGAAATTAAATACAATACAACTTTGGCTTCTATGGCCTCCAAATAAATCAAATAACCAACATGGCTTAAAAATGCCATGGTCAACAATCACAACATACAATCACACAAACCAAACACATAGGTCGGGGCATCATGGGCTATGTATGCAAACTACATTTTTAATAACTACATTATTAAATCTATATATGGCTTGTCTATGGTTATAATGCATGTGTATAACCATGGAATAAAACAATCAACAATTATAACATCTATTCAAGCCATAACTATTAAATCTAAAAAATTTAAAATACTGATATTCTTTCAATCATATTTGTGCGTTATGAGGTTAGTCTAAATCAACCGAGTTGACTTTAAAAACCAAAAAGGTTTTGACTTTCACCAATACACCACAAAGCTAAATCTAAAGAATAATCACACGACAATTAAAATGGTGTAAAAGCGGCTCTGATACCACTGATGGAAATCGTGTATACTTTTTGAAACAGCCCAACCCGTATTAAAACCGGCCCATAAATTTTTTTCCTTTTAATACGCGTTAAATAACATCTTAGGTCCCAATTGTGTTTCCATAAACATCTTTAATACAATAATAAGTTTAATAACTTTAAAACATTTAATACATTAGTTAATTGTCCAAACGGACATACACGACCCGACTAGTTTGGTTTCCAACAAAACCGAGCATGGTGATTTGGGACTACGCTACCCAAATCCTAATCGAGTGCAAAAGCAAGATCTTCTTAGCAACCTAGCCAAGATCTCTAATCCCCAAGCTTACCCGAGCCGCCAAGCATGCGAACCTATAAAAATATCCACAACGAGAGGGTAAGCTAACGCTTAGTGAATGATAATATACTACATACATATATATGTATAAAATGGACACGCCACACAAATATCAAATACCGCATACCGAAGCATCCATGTATAAGGCAACTACACTAAGCATACCATACGATCTCTAAGCAACAAGCTAAAGATATCAACGTAGTATAAGTTCACCAACGACGATGTGAACAACGCCAATAAGCTACACCCGGAGGGTTAGCTACAACACAACATTACATTAATATATATAACAATATAAAACGAATAAGGTTAACCCCTTAACCCATTACCGGATACCAAACGCCACAATAAAGATTGGCCGAGCTACACGAGCCTTAGTAATCCGAACCCACACGAGATTACTATCTTCACAACATCGAGGTTGGCCGAACTACACGAGCCTTAGTAATCCGAAACCACACGAGATTACTACCTCAATAAGATGACCGAAATACACGAGTCATCGTGAATCCGAACTACACGCGATTCACTTCTCAACATCGAAACCCACGGTCACGGGATTATAAAATCCACCACATCGGGGTCATCCACTTCACAACGATATCAACCCTTCGCCATTGGGGTTATAACATCCAAATCACAACCACGTGTGATAACGTACACACAAGCGTGTACCTCGCCAAAGGTGGTCAACCAAAACGCACAAACGTGCCAATTGGACCTATACACAAGTCCATCAATCCACCTATATGTGAAGTGAGCTCTATGACCGAGAACCACTTCACCCGACCCTTACCCATCCTACACATACATATGGATATAGGATATTAACACTCACCTTGTCGCCTTGATGAATGCAACCGAATAATCCGCAACATGCCAATGGAAAGTACCTATTCCATTATCACAAATTCAACAACACACTTAGATTGGATTTACAAACCAACCCAATTTGACACTTAGTGCAAATTCGACCCAAATGCACTTCCAAGTACAAACCGCGCCCAAACTATCCAATAATTACCAACACGGGTGAAAATGGCCCTAATATGCCAATTAAACCCAAACCCAAGTGTTAAACACTTATCGTTCTCAAAATCGCCCATAAACCCTAATTTTGACCCATAAGGTCAAAATCTCACCATTTACAAGTTTTGACACCAAAACATGTTTAACTCGGTTTTATACTTCAACTTAATTCATTTTAAGTTTACAAACCTCATCGAATCGACATTCGGGTCATAATCCTCAACAAACCCTAATTTTGACTCTAGTAAAAATTAGTCAACCACGAAAACCCTAAAAGTCTCCAAAACACCAATAATCACTAATGGTAGTGATTGTACACCATTTACAAGTCTTAAACATGGTTAAATCATTAACCAACCCAAAATCCGCTTTTAACAACAATAAACCCGAAAATTGGTGTTAATCTCCAATTAACAACTAAATGGGTTTCACCTATGAATCAAACAATCAAAAGCCCAAAATTTGAATGATGAACACGAAAATGAAATTCGGAGTTAGAGCTTACCACTAGTATCACCGTGTAGCTAAGAACGAGGAGAACAAACTTGTCAACTACGCCAAAGATCAAAACCCGCTTCTTCCTTTCCAAAATCCCACTTGAATCACTTGGGGTATTTGAGTTTCTTGGGAGAAAATGAAAGAAAAAGGAAAAGAAAATAAGAAATGAAATGAATGGATGAGGTTAAATCCTCAAATCTGGCTCAAACGCAAAAATACCAAATTGCCCTTGAACTTCATTTAAAATTACAAGAATCTGGTGCCAGTTCGTGAGTTTGCCGCGCCGCGGCCTTAAATGTCGCGCCGCGACATTTGACTAAGTCTGGGATCACTTTATAACTAACTTCTGATCTAAATTTCAATAGAATGCCGCACTGCGGCCTCGTTTGTCGCGCCGCGACCCAAAACTCGACCTGATCCCTTCTCCCATCGTACAAGACTTTAACACCCGAACACGTCTCAAATCCTTCAAACTCTAGTCGTACCTACACAATACACCTATATATCATGTACGGAGAAAAACGGGGTGTTACAACTCTCCCCCACTTAAATTCGATCACGTCCTCGTGATCCTAGTCACGAACCCAAACGGACCCACACTCAATGGTCGTCGAACATGCATTTCAAACCGACTTCTACCACCAATTCGCTAACCCGATGGTAAATCCAATGACAAATTACACACTTGATCGCATCCCGAGACGTACAATACATGCAACAACCGAAGTCTACATCCCTTAGATAATTCTTCTTAAAGAGTTACCCTTAACAGCTAAATCGTCACCCGCGATTTATCAAATTCCATAATTCCGAGCACTAGTATTAACTCAATCCCTCACATCGGGAAAACTCAACCAATCTCGTGTCAAGATACCAATTCCTTAGCATACCCTTACCGAGTACGACGCTAAAAACAACCAAGTCTCAACCTAAGGTCAACGACCCGAAGCGATGAAGACCGAACCAAACGAATCCTGACGGATAACACCAATCACTAAACATCCCTTGTAGTGTGCAATACGACCAATACGCAACTACCGTAACATCATAATCCAACGGCTAAAACTGATAGCGCCCAAAACGACTATGGAAACGCAAATCTCAAGGTGTACAAAATCGACTATCGTCACACCCGTAGCAACATGTGAGCGAAGCACGGCTATTGCATCACTAATCATACAACATGGTCCTCACGACCCCACCATCGGCGTATAAAACAACCGATAGTTACCACAACATGGTCCTTACGACCCCACCATTGGTGTATCAAACAACCAATAGATCACACGACATGGTCCTTACGACCCCACCATCGGTGTATAAAACAACCGACAGATCACACAACACGAAGGCTGGCTGAAAACACACGCGCCTTAGTGAATCCGAACTACACGCGACTCACTACCTTCACCACAACAACAATCGGAATTGGCCGAACTACACGGGCCTTAGTGAATCCGAACTACACGAGAGTCGCTATCCCGGAGGAATGACCGAACTACACGAGTCATTTGTGAATCCGAACTACACGAGACTCACTCCTCAATACAATGACCGAAACCACACGAGTCATTTGTGAATCCGAACTACACGCGACTCACTTCCATAATAAGATGACCGAAACCACACGCGTCATCATGAATCCGAAACCACACGCGATCCACTACCATGATGAAGTCAGCGGACCCGAAGATCATGCTTCACCAATCTCAACACCGGATGAAGTCAGCGGACCCCGTCAACGGTCATGCTTCACCGATATATCACCTCGCTCATGATGAAGTCAGCGGACCCCGAAGGTCATGCTCCACCAATCGCATACTCCCATGATGAAGTCGGCGGACCCTAAAGGTCATGCTTCATCAATCACCAATACCATGATGAAGTCAGCGGACTCCGAAAGTCATGCTTCATCAATCAACGCCCTTTTGGCCTCGAACGACGAGTAGCGTAACATCACGCTCTGCTACGCCATAGTGAATCCTAACGGATACCACTAACCATTCACACACTCGAGCAAGAACCACCTATATCAAACATAGGCACAAAACAATAATTCTCTAGAAGAGAATCCGACACACACCTCCCTTAACCGAAGGATTTCACCTTGCTCACCAAACATGTCCATTATCTCTCAACGAGATTTAGCACATTACCACCTCGGTGATAATTCAAATCCAAACCATAAGTACAATTTATCCGAAATTGTAATCTACCACAAATCAACCAAAACCAGGTCTCGACAACATTTTCCGGATCTACCAAAAGCATCATCCGAAATCTCACACTAAAACTTCCTCGTGCGGGAGTGTAACTCCCCCACTTGGACTACGTCCCATATCCACAACTCGTACAACCGTACAATGCTACCAAAGGTAGACTTTACAAACGATTGGGCTCACACGACCCATCACCATATCTTGCTCCAGCCTTGAGCACACGAAGGATTTCATTCAATCCTTAAACACTTCGAACAAAAAGTATACCACGACTACACAACCACACCCTCGCAATCATCCAATTGCTCTAGTTTGTCAATTTCCACCTAGTCACTCATGTACCTAAGGGTTTCACTCTGGTACCCTAAGTACAATGTAACCACAACACAATCGGAGTCGAACACCACGCTAGTAGGTATAAAAGAGGCACCTAATGTCGTGTCACGTAGACTCCTTTACCAACATACATCGAGATTCAAAACACTCGATCTCAAGGGTTCCAACCACCCGACGAACCTCACGGTCCATCAATCTCAACACAAAAGCGAACACGCGCTTAACAACCGAACACCAAAACCCATTTCCATGGCTTGGTAGAACATTTCCCAGATACTAAGGAATGCTTGGTGGCACCAAGTCTTACGCCCTTCGCCCGACAATCAACGTCACCATTGGGTACTTCCATTAGGAATGTCACCCATAACAACAATATGAACAACACAAGGCATTTAATCAACTCAAATTCAAACGGCACTTAATAAATAATCAAAGGGCATATTTATTAAACGAAACGTACCTTAACGTCTCCTTGCCACCCCCGTCCCCGCTAACTTGGGACATTTCGACTTACGATGTCCCTCTTCTTGGTAATTGAAACACACCATACCATCACCCTTTGGTACCGAACATTCCCAAGACTTGTGACCCCTCATGCCACAATTGTAACATCTAGATGCACTAGAATCCGGTATACCCATCCGCGTACCACCCGTGCTCACACTCAGACCCTTAGTCCTCTTACTCGGAGCACCGTACGAAACAACCCTTCTCTCACTTGAAGGTTCACCAATCTTTGATTGCGTATACGACTCGAAACCTCTAGCTACGGCGAATAATTCCGCAAACGATTTCGCGTGACCCCGGCTAATCTTATTCTTCAAGTCATCATTCAAGGTTCGATAGAAATCTTGCATCAACAAATTATCATTCCCCAAATACTCCGGGCAAAAACGAGCCTAAGCCATAAAGGTCGTCTTGAGAGTATTCAAATCCATAGAACCCTGTTGCAAATTTCGCAACTCATTACGCATTTCTGACAAATCGGCTGAAGTCCGGAACTCCTCGAAGAATTCCTTCTTAAACCCGTCCCACGACAACGCCATAAACGGTTCACCACCGACAAGATCAATCTTACCATCCAACCAATCCTTTGCCCTACCCCGCAACAAACTAGTAGCGAGTCTTGTCCTTTTCTCAGGAGGGCATTCAATAGTACGAAAACACCCTTCAACATCTGAGATCCAAGTTGTGCACACCAAAGGATCCGGTTTCCCGTCATACATCGGGGGTTTAGTCCTCATGAAGCTCTAAGACAACGCTCCATTTCACTACTACCCCAAAATTTGGAATACTTCCTATCCATTTCTTCTCGAAACGCACTCATTTGCTCCGCAACGGCGGCCGCAACTCTAGAGTTAAACTCCTCGTCATTCATCTCGATCTCGTTTCACGTCGTCATTCTAAAGAATGCAAAATGATTAGTCCACGAACGTATAAAACAACACGCATAACACCGCCCCATCTTGCTCAACACTCGTCGTACATCACTTGTTAGACACGATTTGCACCCGTAATAAGGTTTGCAAGTCCTTATTACGCACACACACCGTATCAACTCGTTAGTACAAAGACCGCCTCGCTCGATGATATAAACAACACTAACAAAATTCTACGCGATATAAGCACACGCAAGAATTATTATCACCACACAATAATATATTAATAATATCCACATTACTAATATAAACGTTAGTCCACCTACAAACAAGGCACTAACTATAACCCATTCCGACCCGTTCACCTATAAGTCCCGCAACAAATAAGCACACACAAAAGTCTAAGTCTAGGCACCTATCTCAAGTCGCCTAAATCCCTTAGACCATGCTCTGATACCACTTGAAACAACCCAACCCGTATTAAAATCAGCCCATAAAATTTTTTCCTTTTAATACGCGTTAAATAACACCATAAACATCTTTAATACAATAATAAGTTTAATAACTTTAAAACCGTTAATACATTAGTTAATTGTCCAAACGGACATACACGACCCGACTAGTTTGGTTTCCAACAAAACCGAGCATGGTGATTTGGGACTACGCTACCCAAATCCTAATCGAGTGCAAAAGCAAGATCTTCTTAGCAACCTAGCCAAGATCTCTAATCCCCAAGCTTACCCGAGCCGCTAAGCATACGAACCTATAAAAATATCCACAACGAGAGGGTAAGCTAACACTTAGTGAATGATAATATACTACTTACATATATATGTATAAAATGGACACGCCACACAAATATCAAATACCGCATACCGAAGCATCCATGTATAAGGCAACTACACTAAGCATACCGTACGATCTCTAAGCAACAAGCTAAAGATATCAACGAAGTATAAGTTCACCAACGACGATGTGAACAACGCCAATAAGCTACACCCGGAGGGTTACCAACGACGATGTGAACAACGCCAATAAGCTACACCCGGAGGGTTAGCTACAACACAACATTACATTAATATATATAACAATATAAAACGAATAAGGTTAACCCCTTAACCCATTACCGGATACCAAACGCCACAATGAAGATTGGCCGAGCTACACGAGCCTTAGTAATCCGAACCCACACGAGATTACTATCTTCACAACATCGAGGTTGACCGAACTACACGAGCCTTAGTAATCCGAAACCACACGAGATTACTACCTCAATAAGATGACCGAACTACACGAGTCATCGTGAATCCGAACTACACGCGATTCACTTCTCAACATCGAAACCCACGGTCACGGGATTATAAAATCCACCACATCGGGGTCATCCACTTCACAACAATATCAACCCTTTGCCATTGGGGTTATAACATCCAAATCACAACCACGTGTGATAACGTACACACAAGCTTGTACCTCGCCAAAGGTGGTCAACCAAAACGCACAAACGTGCCAATTGGACCTATACACAAGTCCATCAATCCACCTATATGTGAAGTGAGCTCTATGACCGAGAACCACTTCACCCAACCCGCACCCATCCTACACATACATATGCATATAGGATATTAACACTTACCTTGTCGCCTTGATGAATGCAACCGAATAATCCGCAACACGCCAATGGAAAGTACCTATTCCATTATCACAAATTCAACAACACACTTAGATTGGATTTACAAACCAACCCAATTTGACACTTAGTGCAAATTCGACCCAAATGCACTTCCAAGTACAAACCGCGCCCAATGTAGTGACCCGAACTTTTCCATGTTTATATATATTAATTGAGATTGATATTTACATGATTAAATGTTTCCAATATGTTAAGCAATCAAACTTGTTAAGAATTGATTAATTGAAATATGTTTCATATAGACAATTGACCACCCAAGTTGACCGGTGATTCACGAACGTTAAAACTTATAAAAACTATATGATGACATATATATGGATATATATATATAGTTAACATGATACTATGATAAGTAAACATATCAGTAAGTATATTAACAATGAACTACATATGTAAAAACAAGACTACTAACTTAATGATTTTTTAAACGAGACATATATGTAACGATTATCGTTGTAAAGACATTTAATGTATATATATATCATATTAAGAGATATTCATACATGATAATATCATGATAATATAATAATTTTAAATCTCATTTGATATTATAAACATTGGGTTAACAACATTTAACAAGATCGTTAACCTAAAGGTTTCAAAACAACACTTACATGTAACGACTAACGATGACTTAACGACTCAGTTAAAATGTATATACATGTAGTGTTTTAATATGTATTTATACACTTTTGAAAGACTTCAATACACTTATCAAAATACTTCTACTTAACAAAAATGCTTACAATTACATCCTCGTTCAGTTTCATCAACAATTCTACTCGTATGCACCCGTATTCGTACTCGTACAATACACAGCTTTTAGATGTATGTACTATTGGTATATACACTCCAATGATCAGCTCTTAGCAGCCCATGTGAGTCACCTAACACATGTGGAAACCATCATTTGGCAACTAGCATGAAATATCTCATAAAATTACAAAAATATGAGTAATCATTCATGACTTATTTACATGAAAACAAAATTACATATCCTTTATATCTAATCCATACACCAACGACTAAAAACACCTACAAACACTTTCATTCTTCAATTTTATTCATCTAATTGATCTCTATCAAGTTCTATCTTCAAGTTATAAGTGTTCTTCATAAATTCTACAAGTTCTAGTTACATAAAATCAAGAATACTTTCAAGTTTGCTAGCTCACTTCCAATCTTGTAAGGTGATCATCCAACCTCAAGAAATCTTTGTTTCTTACAGTAGGTTATCATTCTAATACAAGGTAATAATCATATTCAAACTTTGGTTCAATTTCTATAACTATAACAATCTTATTTCAAGTGATGATCTTACTTGAACTTGTTTTCGTGTCATGATTCTGCTTCAAGAACTTCGAGCCATCCAAGGATCCGTTGAAGCTAGATCCATTTTTTTCTTTTTCAGTAGGTTTATCCAAGGAACTTAAGGTAGTAATGATGTTCATAACATCATTCAATTCATACATATAAAGTTATCTTATTCGAAGGTTTAAACTTGTAATCACTAGAACATAGTTTAGTTAATTCTAAACTTGTTCGCAAACAAAAGCTAATCCTTCTAACTTGACTTTTAAAATCAACTAAACACATGTTCTATATCTATATGATATGCTAACTTAATGATTTAAAACCTGGAAACACGAAAAACACCGTAAAACCGGATTTACGCCGTCGTAGTAACACCGCGGGCTGTTTTGGGTTAGTTAATTAAAAACTATGATAAACTTTGATTTAAAAGTTGTTTTTCTGAGAAAATGATTTTTATTATGAACATGAAACTATATCCAAAAATTATGGTTAAACTCAAGGTGGAAGTATGTTTTCTAAAATGGTCATCTAGACGTCGTTCTTTCGACTGAAATGACTACCTTTACAAAAATGACTTGTAACTTATTTTTCCGACTATAAACCAATACTTTTTCTGTTTAGATTCATAAAATAGAGTTCAATATGAAACCATAGCAATTTGATTCACTCAAAACGGATTTAAAATGAAGAAGTTATGGGTAAAACAAGATTGGATAATTTTTCTCATTTTAGCTACGTGAAAATTGGTAACAAATCTATTCCAACCATAACTTAATCAACTTGTATTGTATATTATGTAATCTTGAGATACCATAGACACGTATACAATGTTTCGACCTATTATGTCGACACATCTATATATATTTCGGAACAACCATAGACACTCTATATGTGAATGTTGGAGTTAGCTATACAGGGTTGAGGTTGATTCCAAAATATATATAGTTTGAATTGTGATTGATACTGAGATACGTATACACTGGGTCGTGGATTGATTCAAGATAATATTTATCGATTTATTTCTGTACATCTAACTGTGGACAACTAGTTGTAGGTTACTAACGAGGACAGCTGACTTAATAAACTTAAAACATCAAAATATATTAAAAGTGTTGTAAATATATTTTGAACATACTTTGATATATATGTATATATTGTTATAGGTTCGTGAATCAACCAGTGGCCAAGTCTTACTTCCCGACGAAGTAAAAATCTGTGAAAGTGAGTTATAGTCCCACTTTTAAAATCTAATATTTTTGGGATGAGAATACATGCAGGTTTTATAAATGATTTACAAAATAGACACAAGTACGTGAAACTACATTCTATGGATGAATTATCAAAATCGAATATGCCCCTTTTTATTAAGTCTGGTAATCTAAGAATTAGGGAACAGACACCCTAATTGACGCGAATCCTAAAGATAGATCTATTGGGCCTAACAAACCCCATCCAAAGTACCGGATGCTTTAGTACTTCGAAATTTATATCATATCCGAAGGGTGTCCCGGAATGATGGGGATATTCTTATATATGCATCTTGTTAATGTCAGTTACCAGGTGTTCACCATATGAATATTTTTTATCTCTATGTATGGGATGTATATTGAAATATGAAATCTTGTGGTCTATTGTTACGATTTGATATATATAGGTTAAACCTATAACTCACCAACATTTTTGTTGACGTTTTAAGCATGTTTATTCTCAGGTGATTATTAAGAGCTTCCGCTGTCGCATACTTAAATAAGGACGAGATTTGGAGTCCATGCTTGTATGATATTGTGTAAAAACTGCATTCAAGAAACTTATTTTGTTGTAACATATTTGTATTGTAAACCATTATGTAATGGTCGTGTGTAAACAGGATATTTTAGATTATCATTATTTGATAATCTACGTAAAGCTTTTTAAACCTTTATTGATGAAATAAAGGTTATGGTTTGTTTTAAAATGAATGCAGTCTTTGAAAAACGTCTCATATAGAGGTCAAAACCTCGCAACGAAATCAATTAATATGGAACGTTTTTAATCAATAAGAACGGGACATTTCAGTTGGTATCCGAGCGTTGGTCTTAGAGAACCAGAATTTTGCATTAGTGTGTCTTATCGAGTTTGTTAGGATGCATTAGTGAGTCTGGACTTCGACCGTGTTTACTTGAAAAATGATTGCTTAACAAATTTTGTTGGAAACTATATATTTTTAACATGTGAATATTATGTGATATATTAATCTCTTAACGCGTTTGATATTATGTGATAGATGTCTACCTCTAGAACAAGTCCCATTGACTCACCTAATAATAATGAAGAGTCAAATGTAAATTGGAATGATTCGTGGACTGATTCACAAGTTCCCGAAGAGGAACCGGAAGAAGAGTCGGAACCGGAAGAAGAATCGGAACCGGAAGAAGAATCGGAACCGGATGAAGAAATAGAACCGGTGGGGGAAATAATAAAACGGTTAAGTAAAAGAAAATCCTCAACCAACCGACCAAGGTTAATTATAGTCAATGGTGTTTCCGCCAAGGAATCAAAATATTGGGAGGATTACCAATTCTCCGATGAATCGGATTCCGACGAGAATTCCGATGATGTTATAGAAATTACCCCAACTGAATTTAAAAAGGCAAAAGAAAATAATAAGGGAAATGGCATAAAAATAGAGAAATCTAATTCCAACCCCGATGAACTTTATATGTATCGTCAACCCCCGAAGTCCTTAAGTTGTAACAATGACCCGGGAACCTCTAAACCACCAGGTTTTTCTAAACCATTGTGGAAAACGACAGCTCGTATTAGGGGAACATCATATATCCCTAGAAACTTGGCAAAACGAACTAAAACCGAAGAAGAAGAAACGAGCGAGTCGGAATAAGATAGTTGTATTCGTGTGGTGTAATATATGTAATATAGTGTGCTTATGCTTTATGATATATGTAAAAATTGCTTGTATTAATAAGTATTTTTTTTTTTATGAATCTAACTCTTGTCTATTTTTACAGTATAAAAACACAAAATGGATAGACAACCCAATATTTTAAGAGACCTACCCGGAGACATGATTGATGAAATCTTGTCTAGAGTCGGTCAGAATTCTTCGGCACAACTATTTACAGTGAAATCAGTTTGTAAGATATTCGAAGAACGTTCCAAGAATGTCTTAGTTTATAAGAGACTTTCGTTTGAAAGATGGGGGATATCACATTGGGAAACCCATAAGTTACGATGTGTTTACTTTGACGCATATATTGTGGGGAACCCAAATGCTATTTTACGCAACGGGTTAAGAAATTATTTTGACTCAATGTATCTGAATATAGGACTTCATGATTTAGAAAAAGCGGCTAACATGTAACATAAAGAAGCATGCTATGCTTACGGGTTAGTAATGTTCGCTTCTCACCAAAGTGAGAAAAAGAACATCGGGCTACAACTATTAAACAAAACATTCCCACAAGTGACGGAGTCGGTGATTGGGGTTAGAAATGAGGTTTTTAGGTTATTACGAGACTGTTGGTCATTACGTAACCCTCGTCCCTTTGACGACGTTACAACACGCTGTCTTATCAACGACCATAACGATTATATTCCACAAGACCAAGGATGGGAAGTAGTCCTAGTAAAACCAGAATGCATGACTTGTTTCTGGACGTATGAATTACGTGTCTTTATTGCCTTTGTTGAACGACTTGTGTACTAGCTAGAATTATCTTCACAACCATCTTGTATCAAATTTATTGTGTGCTATATTTCATGCTATATGTAAAATAAGCGGTATTGTAAGTTTGTAAAATATTGTGTAAAAGTTTGAACGCGAAATATTATTATAATAAGTTTTTCATATAGAATTGTAGTAGTTGAATTGTATATTAGCTACTAAGTATGAACTTAATGGGTAGGTACTACCCGAATTTAAACTTATAAAACGCTAATATGAAGAAAAAGCTTTTATAAATGAGTTCATATTATGCTGCGAAATACTATTAACTACTCTTAATATTCTGTATGATTAACTTGTTCCATTTGACTATTTTGAAGGAAATGGCACCGACTACTCGACACACCGTAAATATGAATGAAGAGGAATTCCATACTTTTCTAGCTTCAAACATAGCCGCAGTACAGGCTGCGCTACATACCAACAATAACCTTGGATCTAGCAGTACAGGAAATCGTGTAGGATGCACCTACAAAGAATTCACTGCCTGCAAACCTTTGAAATTTGATGGAACCGAAGGACCGATCGGATTGAAACGGTGGACCGAGAAGGTCGAATCGGTGTTTGCCATAAGTAAGTGTACTGAAGAGGATAAAGTGAAGTACGCTACGCATACCTTCATAGGTTCTGCATTAACATGGTGGAATACCTATCTAGAGCAAGTGGGACAAGACGATGCGTACGCACTACCGTGGTCAGCATTCAAGCACTTGATGAACGAGAAGTACCGTCCCAGAACCGAGGTCAATAAGCTCAAGACAGAACTTAGAGGGTTACGAACCCAAGGATTTGATATTACCACGTACGAAAGACGATTAACAGAATTGTGCCTATTGTGTCCGGGAGCATTCGAAGATGAGGAAGAGAAGATTAACGCGTTTGTGAAAGGATTACCGGAAAGAATCCAAGAAGATATAAGTTCACACGAGCCCGCCTCCATACAACAGGCATGTAGAATGGCTCACAAACTAGTGAACCAGATTGAAGAAAGAATTAAAGAACAGACTGCTGAAGAGGCCAATGTGAAGCAAGTCAAAAGAAAGTGGGAGGAAAACGGTGATAAGAATCACCAATACAACAACAACAACAATTACAACAATAATCGCAACAATTATCCCAACAATCGCAACATCAATCGCAACTAAAACAAACGGCCCAACATCAACAATAACAACAACAACAACAACAACAACAATAACAACAGCAACTACAACAATCATCCCAACAACAATAATAACCGCAACAATAACAACAATCAGAAGCAGCTATGCCAAAGGTGTGAAAAGTATCACTCGGGGTTCTGCACCAAATTTTGCAACAAGTGTAAAAGAAATGGTCATAGCGCGGCGAAGTGTGAGGCCTACGGACCAGGGGTTAATAGAACGAAAGGAACAAATGGTGTCGGAACGAGTTATGGCGGAGCAAGTAGTGTGGGAGCAAGTTATGCCAATGTAGTTTGTTATAAATGTGGAAAAGCGGGCCACATTATTAGAAATTGCCCGAACCAGGAGAACACGAATGGACAAGACCACGGAAGAGTTTTCAATATTAATGCGGCAGAGGCACAGGAAGACCCGGAGCTTGTTACGGGTACGTTTCTTATTGACAATAAATCTGCTTACGTTTTATTTGATTCGGGTGCGGATAGAAGCTATATGAGTAGAGATTTTTGTGCTAAATTAAGTTGTCCATTGACGCCGTTGGATAGTAAATTTTTACTCGAATTAGCAAACGGTAAATTAATTTCAGCAGATAATATATGCCGGAATCGAGAAATTAAACTGGGTAGCGAAATCTTTAAGATTGATTTGATACCAGTAGAGTTAGGGAGTTTTGATGTAATAGTTGGCATGGACTGGCTGAAGAAGGTGAAAGCAGAGATCGTATGTTATAAAAATGCAATTCGCATTGTATGAGAAGAAGGAGAACCCTTAATGGTGTACGGAGAAAAGGGCAACATGAAGCTACATCTTATTAGTAATTTGAAGGCACAAAAACTAATAAGAAAAGGTTGCTATGCTGTTCTAGCACACATCGAGAAAGTACAAACTGAAGAAAAGAGCATCAATGATGTTCCCATTGCAAAAGAATTTCCCGATGTATTTCCGAAAGAATTACCGGGATTACCCCCACATCGATCCGTTGAATTTCAAATAGATCTTGTACCAGGAACTGCACCAATAGCTCGTGCTCCTTACAGACTCGCACCCAGCGAGATGAGAGAACTGCAAAGCCAATTACAAGAACTTTTAGAGCGTGGTTTCATTCGACCAAGCACATCACCGTGGGGCGCTCCTGTTTTGTTTGTCAAGAAGAAAGATGGTACATTCAGGTTGTGTATCGACTACCGAGAGTTGAACAAACTTACCATCAAGAACCGCTACCCACTACCGAGAATCGACGACTTATTTGATCAACTACAAGGCTCGTCTGTTTATTCAAAGATTGACTTACGTTCCGGGTATCATCAAATGCGGGTGAAAGAAGATGATATTCCAAAGACTGCTTTCAGAACATGTTACGGTCATTACGAGTTTATGGTCATGCCGTTTGGTTTAACTAATGCACCAGCTGTGTTCATGGACCTTATGAACCGAGTGTGTGGACCATACCTTGACAAGTTTGTCATTGTTTTCATTGATGACATACTTATTTACTCAAAGAATGACCAAGAACACGGTGAACATTTGAGAAAGGTGTTAGAAGTATTGAGGAAGGAAGAATTGTACTCTGAGTTTTCAAAGTGTGCATTTTGGTTGGAAGAAGTTCAATTCCTCGGTCACATAGTGAACAAAGAAGGTATTAAGGTGGATCCGGCAAAGATAGAAACTGTTGAAAAGTGGGAAACCCCGAAAACTCCAAAACACATACGCCAGTTTTTAGGAATAGCTGGTTACTACAGAAGGTTCATCCAAGACTTTTCCAGAATAGCAAAACCCTTGACTGCATTAACGCATAAAGGGAAGAAATTTGAATGGAATGATGAACAAGAGAAAGCGTTTCAGTTATTGAAGAAAAAGCTAACTACGGCACCTATATTGTCATTGCCTGAAGGGAATGATGATTTTGTGATTTATTGTGACGCATCAAAGCAAGGTCTCGGTTGTGTATTAATGCAATGAACGAAGGTGATTGCTTATGCGTCTAGACAATTGAAGATTCACGAACAAAATTATACGACGCATGATTTGGAATTAGGCGCGGTTGTTTTGCATTAAAGACTTGGAGGCACTACTTATATGGGGTCAAAAGTATTATATATACCGACCACAAAAGTCTTCAACACATATTTAATCAGAAACAACTGAATATGAGGCAGCGTAGGTGGATTGAATTGTTGAATGATTACGACTTTGAGATTCGTTACCACCCGGGGAAGGCAAATGTGGTAGCCGATGCCTTGAGCAGGAAGGACAGAGAACCCATTCGAGTAAAATCTATGAATATAATGATTCATAATAACCTTACTACTCAAATAAAGGAGGCGCAACAAGGAGTTTTAAAAGAGGGAAATTTAAAGGATGAAATACCCAAAGGATCGGAGAAGCATCTTAATATTTGGGAAGACCGAACCCGGTATAGGGCTAAAAGGATTTGGGTACCAAAATTTGGAGATATGAGAGAAATGGTACTTAGAGAAGCTCATAAAACCAGATACTCAATATATCCTGGAACGGGGAAGATGTACAAGGATCTCAAGAAACATTTTTGGTGGCCGGGTATGAAAGCCGATGTTGCTAAATATGTAGGAGAATGTTTGACGTGTTCTAAGGTCAAAGCTGAGCATCAGAAACCATCAGGTCTACTTCAACAACCCGAAATCCCGGAATGGAAATGGAAAAACGTTACCATGGATTTCATCACTAAATTGCCAAGGACTGCAAGTGGTTTTGATACTATTTGGGTAATAGTTGATCGTCTCACCAAATCAGCACACTTCCTGCCAATAAGAGAAGATGACAAGATGGAAAAGTTAGCACGACTGTATTTGAAGGAAGTCGTCTCCAGACATGGAATACCAATCTCTATTATCTCTTATAGGGATGGCAGATTTATTTCAAGATTCTGGCAGACATTACAGCAAGCATTAGGAACTCGTCTAGACATGAGTACTGCCTATCATCCACAAACTGATGGGCAGAGCGAAAGGACGATACAAACGCTTGAAGACATGCTACGAGCATGTGTTATTGATTTCGGAAACAGTTGGGATCGACATCTACCGTTAGCAGAATTTTCCTACAACAACAGCTACCATTCAAGCATTGAGATGGCGCCGTTTGAAGCACTTTATGGTAGAAAGTGCAGGTCTCCGATTTGTTGGAGTGAAGTGGGGGATAGACAGATTACGGGTCCGGAGATTATACAAGAAACTACTGAGAAGATCATCCAAATTCAACAACGGTTGAAAACCGCCCAAAGTCGACAAAAGAGCTACGCTGACATTAAAAAAAAAGATATAGAATTTGAAATTGGAGAGATGGTCATGCTTAAAGTTGCACTTTGGAAAGGTGTTGTTCGATTTGGTAAACGAGGGAAATTAAATCCAAGGTATATTGGATCATTCAAGATTATTGATCGTGTCGGACCAGTAGCTTACCGACTTGAGTTACCTCAACAACTCGTGGCTGTACATAACACTTTCCACGTCTCGAATTTGAAGAAATGTTTTGCTAAAGAAGATCTCACTATTCCGTTAGATGAAATCCAAATCAACGAAAAACTTCAATTCATCGAAGAACCCGTCGAAATAATGGATCGTGAGGTTAAAAGACTTAAGCAAAACAAGATACCAATTGTTAAGGTTCGATGGAATGCTCGTAGAGGACTCGAGTTCACCTGGGAGTGTGAAGATCAGATGAAGAAGAAATACCCGCATCTATTTCCAGAAGATTCGTCAACACCTTCAACAGCTTAAAATTTCGGGACGAAATTTATTTAACGGGTAGGTACTGTAGTGACCCGAACTTTTCCATGTTTATATATATTAATTGAGATTGATATTTACATGATTAAATATTTCCAACATGTTAAGCAATCAAACTTGTTAAGACTTGATTAATTGAAATATGTTTCATATAGACAATTGACCACCCAAGTTGACCGGTGATTCACGAACGTTAAAACTTGTAAAACCTATATGATGACATATATATGGATATATATATAGTTAACATGATACTATGATAAGTAAACATATCATTAAGTATATTAACAATGAACTACATATGTAAAAACAAGACTACTAACTTAATGATTTTTTAAACTAGACATATATGTAACGATTATCGTTGTAAAGACATTTAATGTATATATATCATATTAAGAGATATTCATACATGATAATATCATGATAATATAATAATTTAAAATCTCATTTGATATTATAAACATTGGGTTAACAACATTTAACAAGATCGTTAACCTAAAGGTTTCAAAACAACACTTACATGTAACGACTAACGATGACTTAACGACTCAGTTAAAATGTATATACATGTAGTGTTTTAATATGTATTTATACACTTTTGAAAGACTTCAATACACTTATCAAAATACTTCTACTTAACAAAAATGCTTACAATTACATCCTCGTTCAGTTTCATCAACAATTCTACTCGTATGCACCCGTATTCGTACTCGTACAATACACAGCTTTTAGATGTATGTACTATTGGTATATACACTCCAATGATCAACTCTTAGCAGCCCATGTGAGTCACCTAACACATGTGGGAACCATCATTTGGCAACTAGCATGAAATATCTCATAAAATTACAAAAATATGAGTAATCATTCATGACTTATTTACATGAAAACAAAATTACATATCCTTTATATCTAATCCATACACCAACGACCAAAAACACCTACAAACACTTTCATTCTTCAATTTTCTTCATCTAATTGATCTCTCTCAAGTTCTATCTTCAAGTTCTAAGTGTTCTTCATAAATTCTACAAGTTCTAGTTACATAAAATCAAGAATATTTTCAAGTTTGCTAGCTCACTTCCAATCTTGTAAGGTGATCATACAACCTCAAGAAATCTTTGTTTCTTACAGTAGGTTATCATTCTAATACAAGGTAATAATCATATTCAAACTTTGGTTCAATTTCTATAACTATAACAATCTTATTTCAAGTGATGATCTTACTTGAACTTGTTTTCGTGTCATGATTCTGCTTCAAGAACTTCGAGCCATCCAAGGATCCGTTGAAGCTAGATCCATTTTTCTCTTTTCCAGTAGGTTTATCCAAGGAACTTAAGGTAGTAATGATGTTCATAACATCATTCGATTCATACATATAAAGCTATCTTATTCGAAGGTTTAAACTTGTAATCACTAGAACATAGTTTAGTTAATTCTAAACTTGTTCGCAAACAAAAGTTAATCCTTCTAATTTGTCTTTTAAAATCAACTAAACACATGTTCTATATATATATGATATGCTAACTTAATGATTTAAAACCTGGAAACACGAAAAACACCGTAAAACCAGATTTACGCCGTCGTAGTAACACCGCGGGCTGTTTTGGGTTAGTTAATTAAAAACTATGATAAAATTTGATTTAAAAGTTGTTATTCTGAGAAAATGATTTTTATTATGAACATGAAACTATATCCAAAAATTTTGGTTAAACTCAAGGTGGAAGTATGTTTTCTAAAATGGTCATCTAGACGTCGTTCTTTCGACTAAAATGACTACCTTTACAAAAACGACTTGTAACTTATTTTTCTGACTATAAACCTATACTTTTTCTGTTTAGATTCATAAAATAGAGTTCAATATGAAACCATAGCAATTTGATTCACTCAAAACGGATTTAAAATGAAGAAGTTATGGGTAAAACAAGATTGGATAATTTTTCTCATTTTAGCTACGTGAAAATTGGTAACAAATCTATTCCAACCGTAACTTAATCAACTTGTATTGTATATTATGTAATATTGAGATACCGTAGACACGTATACAATGTTTCGACCTATCATGTCGACACATCTATATATATTTCGGAACAACCATAGACACTCTATATGTGAATGTTGGAGTTAGCTATACAGGGTTGAGGTTGATTCCAAAATATATATAGTTTGAGTTGTGATCAATACTGAGATACGTATACACTGGGTCGTGGATTGATTCAAGATAATATTTATCGATTTATTTCTATACATCTAACTGTGGACAACTAGTTGTAGGTTATTAACGAGGACAACTGACTTAATAAACTTAAAACATCAAAATATATTAAAAGTGTTGTAAATATATTTTGAACATACTTTGATATATATGTATATATTGTTATAGGTTCGTGAATCAACCAGTGGCCAAGTCTTACTTCCCTACGAAGTAAAAATCTGTGAAAGTGAGTTATAGTCCCACTTTTAAAATCTAATATTTTTGGGATGAGAATACATGCAGGTTTTATAAATGATTTACAAAATAGACACAAGTACGTGAAACTACATTCTATGGTTGAATTATCGAAATCGAATATGCCCCTTTTTATTAAGTCTGGTAATCTAAGAATTAGGGAACAGACACCCTAATTGACGCGAATCCTAAAGATAGATCTATTGGGCCTAACAAACCCCATCCAAAGTACCGGATGCTTTAGTACTTCGAAATTTATATCATATCCGAAGGGTGTCCCGGAATGATGGGGATATTCTTATATATGCATCTTGTTAATGTCGGTTACCAGGTGTTCACCATATGAATGATTTTTATCTCTATGTATGGGATGTATATTGAAATATGAAATCTTGTGGTCTATTGTTACGATTTGATATATATAGGTTAAACCTATAACTCACCAACATTTTTGTTGACGTTTTAAGCATGTTTATTATCAGGTGATTATTAAGAGCTTCCGCTGTCGCATACTTAAATAAGGACGAGATTTGGAGTCCATGCTTGTATGATATTGTGTAAAAACTGAATTCAAGAAACTTATTTTGTTGTAACATATTTGTATTGTAAACCATTATGTAATGGTCGTGTGTAAATAGGATATTTTAGATTATAATTATTTGATAATCTACGTAAAGCTTTTTAAACCTTTATTGATGAAATAAAGGTTATGGTTTGTTTTAAAATGAATGCAGTCTTTGAAAAACGTCTCATATAGAGGTCAAAATCTTGCAACTAAATCAATTAATATGGAACGTTTTTAATCAATAAGAACGGGACATTTCACCCAAACTATCCAATAATTACCAACACGGGTGAAAATGGCCCTAATATGCCAATTAAACCCAAACCCAAGTGTTAAACACTTATCGTTCTCAAAATCGCCCATAAACCCTAATTTTGACCCATAAGGTCAAAATCTCACCATTTACAAGTTTTGACACCAAAACATGTTTAACTCGGTTTTATACTTCAACTTAATCCATTTTAAGTTTATAAACCTCATCGAATCGACATTCGGGTCATAATCCTCAACAAACCCTAATTTTGACTCTAGTCAAAATTAGTCAACCACGAAAACCCTAAAAGTCTCCAAAACACCAATAATCACTAATGCTAGTGATTGTACACCATTTACAAGTCTTAAACATGGTTAAATCATTAACCAACCCAAAACCCACCTTTAACAACAATAAACCCGAATATTGGTGTTAATCTCCAATTAACAACTAAATGAGTTTCACCTATGAATCAAACAATCAAAAGCCCCAAATTTGAATGATGAACACGAAAATAAAATTCGGAGTTAGAGCTTACCACTAGTATCACTGTGTAGCTAAGAACGAGGAGAACAAACTTGTCAACTACGCCAAAGATCAAAACCCGCTTCTTCCTTTCCAAAATCCCACTTGAATCACTTGGGGTATTTGAGTTTCTTGGGAGAAAATGAAAGAAAAAGGAAAAGAAAATAAGAAATGAAATGAATGGATGAGGTTAAATCCTCAAATCTGGCTCAAACGCGAAAAGACCAAATTGCCCTTGAACTTCATTTAAAATTACAAGAATCTGGTGCCAGTTCGTGCAGTTTGCCGCGCCGCGGCCTTAAATGTCACGTCGCGACATTTGACTAAGTCTGGGATCACTTTATAACTAACTTCTGATCTAAATTTCAATAGAATGCCGCACCGCGGCCTCGTCGCCGCGACCCAAAACTCGACCTGATCCCTTCTCCCGCGTACAAGACTTTAACACCCGAACACATCTCAAATCCTTCAAACTCTAGTCGTACCTACACAATACACCTATATATCATGTACGGAGAAAAACGGGGTGTTACACTTTTAAATTTTATAAACGCAGCGGAACGATAAAAATAAACATCTTTTTATTTTAATAAAACTTACAATTAAACATTCACACGATTATCGGTTCCCAACAAGATCCAATTACACTACTAATAATTGTCAACGTATAATTAATTCACAAAGTGAAGTTTAGATATACCTTTAGCGAGCGATGCAAGAACGGTAGAGATGATTGTCCACGTCTAGATTGAAACATATATTCAAAGTGTATGAATATCTCTATGGTTGATCCACACAGCATGTCGAGCAACACCAACCGGATGCTAGTCCGTTATAACCCAAAAATAATATAGAATATTACTTCATAAAATAATGGAACCAAAACTAATGTCGATCCATTAATTCTAATGTTCAAATCGTAATGCTCAAATAAAATAAACAAAACGAGTTTGTATATTTTATTCTTGACACCGTTCATAGAGTATGACACCGTTCATAAAGTATGGTGACAATCCCTTTTAATATGTTTCTTGAACTTCTACTGTGAAATAAAAAGCAACCACCAAAATCCCTTTTGTGCCTATATTCTTTTTGTTGATTTGTACCAAGAAACATGAATCGAAATACTATATAATCCTATTAATTCTTTGCGCAAAAAGGATAGAAGGAAAACATAAAAAACGACGGCTGCAACTTTTTTCAATCTAGAAAAACCTACAGCCAAAAACTAGAGAAACATAATGTAGTGACCCGAACTTTTCCATGTTTATATATATTAATTGAGATTTATATTTACATGATTAAATGTTTTCAACATGTTAAGCAATCAAATTTGTTAAGACTTGATTAATTGAAATATGTTTCATATAGACAATTGACCACCCAAGTTGACCGGCGATTCACGAACGTTAAAACTTGTAAAAACGACATGACGATATATATATGGATATACATATGTTTAACATGAGATTATGATAAGTAAGTATCTCCATAAGTATATTAACAATGAGTTATATACATATAAACAAGACTACTAACTTAAGGATTTCGAAACGAGACATATATGTAATGATTATCGTTGTAACGACATTTAAATGTATATATATCATATTAAGATATATTAATATATCATAATATCATGATAATATAATAATTTAACATCTCATTAGATATAATAAACAATGGGTTAACAACATTAATTGAGATCGTTAACTTAAATGTTTCAAAACAACACTTACATGTAACGACTAACGATGACTTAACGACTCAGTTAAAATGTATATACATGTAGTGTATTTAGATGTATTAAAATACTTTTGGAAGACTTCAAGACATATATCAAAACACTCATACTTAACGAAAATGGTTACAGTTACTTTCCCATTCTTTTCTTTCATCAAGAATTCTAGTCGTATTCTTACCCGTATTATACACAGCTTCAAAACGTACTTACTATGGGTATATACCAATAGGAACTAGCATGGGATTCCACTCTTGATTATGTCATGTATGACTAATCAATTTTAACTTCTACCATGAGCTAGTCAACTAACTAGAACTCCTTTTAACCCCACTCACCACTCACCAATTACCACTCATCATTCACTCCATTTCACTTCCAATTCTCTTTCTAATTCTCTCTCAACACACACACACACTATTATGAACGTATTTTTCCAGTAGTTAATCATCATCTTCATCAAAAATCACTTCAAGAATCAAGCTATAATCATCATAGGAAGAACACTTCAAGAACACTTCAAAAATCCCTTCAAGTTTACTAATTTACTTCCAAGCCTTCTAATCCATTCCAAGTAATCATCTAAGATCAAGAAACCTTTGTTATATACAGTAGGTTATCTTTCTTATTCAAGGTAATATTCATATTTAAACATTGATTCAATTTCTATAACTATAAACTATCTTAATTCGAGTAAAAATCTTACTTGAACTTGTTTTTGTGTCATGATCCTACTTCAAGAACTTTCAAGCCATCCAAGATCCTTTGAAGCTAGATCATTTCTTGTCACTTCCAGTAGGTTTACCTACTAAACTTGAGGTAGTAATGATGTTCATAACATCATTCAATTCATATATATAAAACTATCTTATTCGAAGGTTTAAACTCGTAATCACTAGAACATAGTTTAGTTAATTCTAAACTTGTTCGCAAACAAAAGTTAATCCTTCTAACTTGACATTTAAAATTAACTAAACACATGTTCTATATCTATATGATATGCTAACTTAATGATTTAAAACCTGTAAACACGAAAAACACCGTAAAACCGGATTTACGCCGTCGTAGTAACACCGCGGGCTGTTTTGGGTTAGTTAATTAAAAACTATGATAAACTTTGATTTAAAAGTTGTTATTCTGAGAAAATGATTTTTATTATGAACATGAAACTATATCCAAAAATTATGGTTAAACTCAAAGTGGAAGTATGTTTTCTAAAATGGTCATCTAGACGTCGTTCTTTCGACTGAAATGACTACCTTTACAAAAACGACTTGTAACTTATTTTTCCGACTATAAACCTATACTTTTTCTGTTTAGATTCATAAAATAGAGTTCAATATGAAACCATAGCAATTTTATTCACTCAAAACGGATTTAAAATGAAGAAGTTATGGGTAAAACAAGATTGGATAATTTTTCTCATTTTAGCTACGTGAAAATTGGTAACAAATCTATTCCAACCATAACTTAATCAACTTGTATTGTATATTAGGTAATCTTGAGATACCATAGACACGTATACAATGTTTCGACCTATCATGTCGACACATCTATATATATTTCGGAACAACCATAGACACTCTATATGTGAATGTTGGAGTTAGCTATACAGGGTTGAGGTTGATTCCAAAATATATATAGTTTGAGTTGTGATCAATACTGAGATACGTATACACTGGGTCGTGGATTGATTCAAGATAATATTTATCGATTTATTTCTGTACATCTAACTGTGGACAACTAGTTGTAGGTTATTAACGAGGACAGCTGACTTAATAAACTTAAAACATCAAAATATATTAAAAGTGTTGTAAATATATTTTGAACATACTTTGATATATATGTATATATTGTTATAGGTTCGTGAATCAACCAGTGGCCAAGTCTTACTTCCCGACGAAGTAAAAATCTGTGAAAGTGAGTTATAGTCCCACTTTTAAAATCTAATATTTTTGGGATGAGAATACATGCAGGTTTTATAAATGATTTACAAAATAGACACAAGTACGTGAAACTACATTCTATGGTTGAATTATCGAAATCGAATATGCCCCTTTTTATTAAGTCTGGTAATCTAAGAATTAGGGAACAGACACCCTAATTGACGCGAATCCTAAAGATAGATCTATTGGGCCTAACAAACCCCATCCAAAGTACCGGATGCTTTAGTACTTCGAAATTTATATCATATCCGAAGGGTGTCCCGGAATGATGGGGATATTCTTATATATGCATCTTGTTAATGTCGGTTACCAGGTGTTCACCATATGAATGATTTTTATCTCTATGTATGGGATGTGTATTGAAATATGAAATCTTGTGGTCTATTGTTACGATTTGATATATATAGGTTAAACCTATAACTCACCAACATTTTTGTTGACGTTTTAAGCATGTTTATTCTCAGGTGATTATTAAGAGCTTCCGCTGTCGCATACTTAAATAAGGACGAGATTTGGAGTCCGTGCTTGTATGATATTGTGTAAAAACTGCATTCAAGAAACTTATTTTGTTGTAACATATTTGTATTGTAAACCATTATGTAATGGTCGTGTGTAAACAGGATATTTTAGATTATCATTATTTGATAATCTACGTAAAGCTTTTTAAACCTTTATTGATGAAATAAAGGTTATGGTTTGTTTTAAAATGAATGCAATCTTTGAAAAACATCTCATATAGAGGTCAAAACCTCGCAACGAAATCAATTAATATGGAACGTTTTTAATCAATAAGAACGGGGCATTTCAGTTGGTATCAGAGCGTTGGTCTTAGAGAACCAGAATTTTGCATTAGTGTGTCTTATCGAGTTTGTTAGGATGCATTAGTGAGTCTGGACTTCGACCGTGTTTACTTGAAAAATGATTGCTTAACAAATTTTGTTGGAAACTATATATTTTTAACATGTGAATATTATGTGATATATTAATCTCTTAACGCGTTTGATATTATGTGATAGATGTCTACCTCTAGAACAAGTCCCATTGACTCACCTAATAATAATGAAGAGTCAAATATAAATTGGAATGATTCGTGGACTGATTCACAAGTTTCCGAAGAGGAACCGGAAGAAGAGTCGGAACCGGAAGAAGAATCGGAACCGGATGAAGAAATAGAACCGGTGGGAGAAATAATAAAACGGTTAAGTAAAAGAAAATTCTCAACCAACCGACCAAGGTTAATTATGGTCAATGGTGTTTCCGCCAAGGAAGCAAAATATTGGGAGGATTACCAATTCTCCGATGAATCGGATTCCGACGAGAATTCCGATGATGTTATAGAAATTACCCCAACTGAATTTAAAAAGGCAAAAGAAAATAATAAGGGAAAGGGCATAAAAATAGAGAAATCTAATTCCAACCCCGATGAACTTTATATGTATCGTCAACCCCCGAAGTCCTTAAGTTGTAACAATGACCCAGGAACCTCTAAACCACCAGGTTTTTCTAAACCAATGTGGAAAATGACGGCTCGTATTAGGGGAACATCATATATCCCAAGAAACTTGGCAAAACGAACCAAAACCGAAGAAGAAGAAACAAGCGAGTCGGAATAAGATAGTTGTATTCGTGTGGTGTAATATATGTAATATAGTGTGCTTATGCTTTATGATATATGTAAAAATTGCTTGTATTAATAAGTATTTTTTTTATGAATCTAACTCTTGTTCTATTTTACAGTATAAAAACACAAAATGGATAGACAACTCAATATTTTAAGAGACCTACCCGGAGACATGATTGATGAAATCTTGTCTAGAGTCGGTCAGAATTCTTCGGCACAACTATTTAAGGCGAGATCAGTTTGTAAGACATTCGAAGAACGTTCCAAGAATGCCTTGATTTATAAAAGGCTTTCATTTGAAAGATGGGGGATATCATATTGGGAAATCCATAAGTTACGATGTGTTTACTTTGACGCATATATTGCGGGGAACCCAAATGCTATTTTACGCAATGGGTTAAGAAATTATTTTGACTCAATATATCCGAATATTGGACTTCGTGATTTAGAAAAAGCGGCTAACATGCAACATAAAGAAGCATGTTATGCTTACGGATTAGTAATGTTCGCTTCTCACCAAAGTGAGAACAAGAACATCGGGCTACAACTATTAAACAAAACGTTCCCACAAGTGACGGAGTCGGTAATTGGGGTAAGAAATGAGGTTTTTAGATTGTTACGGGACTGTTGGACATTACGTAACCCTCGTCCCTTTGACGACGTTACAACACGATGTCTTATCAACGGCCATAACGGTTATGTTCCACAAGACCAAGGATGAGAAGTAATCCTAGTAAAACCAGAATGCATAACTTGTTTCTGGACGTATGAATTACGTGTCTTTAGTGCCTTTGCTGAACGACTTGTGTACTAGCTAGAATTATCTTCACAACCATCTTGTATCAAATTTATTGTGTGCTATATTTCATGCTATATGTAAAATAAGCGGTATTGTAAGTTTGTAAAATATTGTGTAAAAGTTTAAACGCGAAATATTATTATAATCAGTTTTTCATATAGAATTGTAGTAGTTGAATTGTATATTAGCTACTAAGTATGAACTTAACGGGTAGGTACTACCCGAATTTAAACTTATAAAACGCTAATATGAAGAAAAACTTTTATAAATGAGTTCATATTATGCTACGAAATACTATTAACTACTCTTAATATTCTGTATGATTAACTTGTTCCATTTGACTATTTTGAAGGAAATGGCACCGACTACTCGACACACCGTGAATATGAATGAAGAGGAATTTCTTACTTTTCTAGCTTCAAACATAGCCGCAGTACAGGCTGCGCTACATACCAACAATAACCTTGGATCTAGCAGTACAGGAAATCGTGTAGGATGCACCTACAAAGAATTTACTGCCTGCAAACCTTTGGAATTTGATGGAACCGAAGGACCGATCGGATTGAAACGGTGGACCGAGAAGGTCGAATCGGTGTTTGCCATAAGTAAGTGTACTGAAGAGGACAAAGTGAAGTACGCTACGCATACCTTCACAGGTTCTGCGTTAACATGGTGGAATACCTATCTAGAGCAAGTGGGACAAGACGATGCGTACGCACTACCATGATCAGCATTCAAGCACTTGATGAACGAGAAGTACCGTCCCAGAACCGAGGTCAATAAGCTCAAGACAGAACTTAGAGGGTTACGAACCCAAGGATTTGATATTACCACGTACGAAAGACGATTCACAGAATTGTGCCTATTGTGTCCGGGAGCATTCGAAGATGAGGAAGAGAAGATCGACGCGTTTGTGAAAGGATTACCGGAAAGAATCCAAGAAGATATAAGTTCACATGAGCCCGCCTCCATACAACAGGCATGTAGAATGGCTCACAAACTAGTGAACCAGATTGAAGAAAGAATTAAAGAACAGACTGCTGAAGAGGCCAATGTGAAGCAAGTCAAAAGAAAGTGGGAGGAAAACGGTGATAAGAATCACCAATACAACAACAACAACAATTACAACAATAATCGCAACAATTATCCCAACAATCGCAACATCAATCGCAACTACAACAAACGGCCCAACAACAACAACAACAACAACAACAGCAGCAACTATAACAATCATCCCAACAGCAATAATAACCGCAACAACAACAACAACAACAATCAGAAGCAGCTATGCCAAAGGTGTGAAAAGTATCACTCGGGGTTCTGCACCAAATTTTGCAACAAGTGTAAAAGAAATGGTCATAGCGCGGCGAAGTGTGAGGTCTACGGACCAGGGGTTAATAGAACGAAAGGAACAAATGGTGTCGGAACGAGTAATGGCGGAGCAAGTAGTGTCGGAGCAAGTTATGCCAATGTAGTTTGTTATAAATGTGGAAAACCGGGCCACATTATTAGAAATTGCCCGAACCAGGAGAACACGAATGGACAAGGCCGCGGAAGAGTTTTCAATATTAATGCGGCAGAGGCACAGGAAGACCCGGAGCTTGTTACGGGTACATTTCTTATTGACAATAAATCTGCTTACGTTTTATTTGATTCGGGTGCGGATAGAAGCTATATGAGTAGAGATTTTTGTGCTAAATTAAGTTGTCCATTGACGCCTTTGGATAGTAAATTTTTACTCGAATTAGCAAATGGTAAATTAATTTCAGCAGATAATATATGTCGGAATCGAGAAATTAAACTGGTTAGCGAAACATTTAAGATTGATTTGATACCAGTAGAGTTAGGGAGTTTTGATGTGATAATCGGTATGGACTGGTTGAAAGAAGTGAAAGCAGAGATCGTTTGTTACAAAAATGCAATTCGCATTATATGAGAAAAAGGAAAACCCTTAATGGTGTACGGAGAAAAGGGCAACACGAAGCTACATCTTATTAGTAATTTGAAGGCACAAAAACTAATAAGAAAAGGTTGCAATGTTGTTCTAGCACACGTCGAGAAAGTACAAACTGAAGAAAAGAGCATCAATGATGTTCCCATTGCAAAAGAATTTCCCGATGTATTTCCGAAAGAATTACCGGGATTACCCCCACATCAATCCGTTGAATTTCAAATAGATCTTGTACCAGGAGCTGCACCAATAGCTCGTGCTCCTTACAGACTCGCACCCAGCGAGATGAAAGAACTACAAAGCCAATTACAAGAACTTTTAGAGCGTGGTTTCATTCGACCAAGCACATCACCGTGGGGAGCTCCTGTTTTGTTTGTCAAGAAGAAAGATGGTACATTCAGGTTGTGTATCGACTACCGAGAGTTGAACAAACTTACCATCAAGAACCGCTTCCCACTACCGAGAATCGATGACTTATTTGATCAACTACAAGGCTCGTCTGTTTATTCAAAGATTGACTTACGTTCCGGGTATCATCAAATGCGGGTGAAAGAAGATGATATTCCAAAGACTGCTTTCAGAACACGTTACGGTCATTACGAGTTTATGGTCATGCCGTTTGGTTTAACTAATGCACCAGCTGTGTTCATGGACCTTATGAACCGAGTGTGTGGACCATACCTTGACAAGTTTGTCATTGTTTTCATTGATGACATACTTATTTACTCAAAGAATGACCAAGAACACGGTGAACATTTGAGAAAGGTGTTAGAAGTATTGAGGAAGGAAGAATTGTACGCTAAGTTTTCAAAGTGTGCATTTTGGTTGGAAGAAGTTCAATTCCTCGGTCACATAGTGAACAAAGAAGGTATTAAGGTGGATCCGGCAAAGATAGAAACTGTTGAAAAGTGGGAAACCCCGAAAACTCCGAAACACATACGCCAGTTTTTAGGACTAGCTGGTTACTACAGAAGGTTCATCCAAGACTTTTCCAGAATAGCAAAACCCTTGACTGCATTAATGCATAAAGGGAAGAAATTTGAATGGAATGATGAATAAGAGAAAGCGTTTCAGTTATTGAAGAAAAAGCTAACTACGGCACCTATATTGTCATTGCCTGAAGGGAATGATGATTTTGTGATTTATTGTGACGCATCAAAGCAAGGTCTCGGTTGTGTATTAATGCAACGAACGAAGGTGATTGCTTATGCGTCTAGACAATTGAAGATTCACAAACAAAATTATACGACGCATGATTTGGAATTAGGCGCGGTTGTTTTTGCATTAAAGACTTGGAGGCACTACTTATATGGGGTCAAAAGTATTATATATACCGACCACAAAAGTCTTCAACACATATTTAATCAGAAACAACTGAATATGAGGCAGCGTAGGTGGATTGAATTATTGAATGATTACGACTTTGAGATTCGTTACCACCCGGGGAAGGCAAATGTGGTAGCCGATGCCTTGAGCAGGAAGGACAGAGAACCCATTCGAGTAAAATCTATGAATATAATGATTCATAATAACATTACTACTCAAATAAAGGAGGCGCAACAAGGAGTTTTAAAAAAGGAAAATTTAAAGGATGAAATACCCAAAGGATCGGAGAAGCATCTTAATATTCGGGAAGACGGAACCCGGTATAGGGCTGAAAGGATTTGGGTACCAAAATTTGGAGATATGAGAGAAATGGTACTTAGAGAAGCTCATAAAACCAGATACTCAATACATCCTGGAACGGGGAAGATGTACAAGGATCTCAAGAAACATTTTTGGTGGCCGGGTATGAAAGCCGATGTTGCTAAATATGTAGGAGAATGTTTGACGTGTTCTAAGGTCAAAGCTGAGCATCAGAAACCATCAGGTCTACTTCAACAACCCGAAATCCCGGAATGGAAATGGGAAAACATTACGATGGATTTCATCACTAAATTGCCAAGGACTGCAAGTGGTCTTGATACTATTTGGGTAATAGTTGATCGTCTCACCAAATCAGCACACTTCCTACCAATAAGAGAAGATGACAAGATGGAGAAGTTAGCACGACTGTATTTGAAGGAAGTCGTCTTCAGACATGGAATACCAATCTCTATTATCTCTGATAGGGATGGCAGATTTATTTCAAGATTCTGGCAGACATTACAGCAAGCATTAGGAACTCATCTAGACATGAGTACTGCCTATCATCCACAAACTGATGGGCAGAGCGAAAGGACGATACAAACGCTTGAAGACATGCTATGAGCATGTGTTATTGATTTCGGAAACAGTTGGGATCGACATCTACCGTTAGCAGAATTTTCCTACAACAACAGCTACCATTCAAGCATTGAGATGACGCCGTTTGAAGCACTTTATGGTAGAAAGTGCAGGTCTCCGATTTGTTGGAGTGAAGTGGGGGATAGACAGATTACGGGTCCGGAGATTATACAAGGAACTACCAAGAAGATCATCCAAATTCAACAACGGTTGAAAACCGCCCAAAGTCGACAAAAGAGCTACGCTGACATTAAAAGAAAAGATATAGAATTTGAAATTGGAGAGATGGTCATGCTTAAAGTTGCACCTTGGAAAGGCGTTGTTCGATTTGGTAAACGAGTGAAATTAAATCCAAGGTATATTGGACCATTCAAGATTATTGATCGTGTCGGACCAGTAGCTTACCGACTTGAGTTACCTCAACAACTCGCGGCTGTACATAACACTTTCCACGTCTCGAATTTGAAGAAATGTTTTGCTAAAGAAGATCTCACTATTCCGTTAGATGAAATCCAAATCAACGAAAAACTTCAATTCATCGAAGAACCCGTCGAAATAATGGATCGTGAGGTTAAAAGACTTAAGTAAAACAAGATACCAATTGTTAAGGTTCGATGGAATGCTCGTAGAGGACCCGAGTTCACCTGGGAGCATGAAGATCAGATGAAGAAGAAATACCCGCATCTATTTCCAGAAGATTCGTCAACACCTTCAACAGCTTAAAATTTCGGGACGAAATTTATTTAACGGGTAGGTACTGTAGTGACCCGAACTTTTCCATGTTTATATATATTAATTGAGATTGATATTCACATGATTAAATGTTTCCAACATGTTAAGCAATCAAACTTGTTAAGACTTGATTAATTGAAATATGTTTCATATAGACAATTGACCACCCAAGTTGACCGGCGATTCACGAACGTTAAAACTTGTAAAAACGACATGACGATATATATATGGATATACATATGGTTAACATGAGATTATGATAAGTAAGTATCTCCATAAGTATATTAACAATGAGTTATATACATATAAACAAGACTACTAACTTAAGGATTTCGAAACGAGACATATATGTAACGATTATCGTTGTAACGACATTTAAATGTATATATATCATATTAAGATATATTAATATATCATAATATCATGATATTATAATAGTTTAACATCTCATTAGATATAATAAACAATGGGTTAACAACATTAATTGAGATCGTTAACTTAAAGGTTTCAAAACAACACTTACATGTAACGACTAACGATGACTTAAAGACTCAGTTAAAATGTATATACATGTAGTGTATTTAGATGTATTAAAATACTTTTGGAAGACTTCAAGACATATATCAAAACACTCATACTTAACGAAAATGGTTACAGTTACTTTCCCATTCTTTTCTTTCATCAAGAATTCTAGTCGTATTCTTACCCGTATTATACACAGCTTCAAAACGTACTTACTATGGGTATATACCAATAGGAACTAGCATGAGATTCCACTCTTGATTATGTCATGTATGACTAATCAATTTTAACTTCTACCATGAGCTAGTCAACTAACTAGAACTCCTTTTAACCCCACTCACCACTCACCAATTACCACTCATCATTCACTCCATTTCACTTCCAATTCTCTTTCTAATTCTCTCTCAACACACACACACACTATTATGAACGTATTTTTCCAGTAGTTAATCATCATCTTCATCAAAAATCACTTCAAGAATCAAGCTATAATCATCATAGGAAGAACACTTCAAGAACACTTCAAAAATCCCTTCAAGTTTACTAATTTACTTCCAAGCCTTCTAATCCATTCCAAGTAATCATCTAAGATCAAGAAACCTTTGTTATATACAGTAGGTTATCTTTCTTATTCAAGGTAATATTCATATTTAAACTTTGATTCAATTTCTATAACTATAAACTATCTTAATTCGAGTAAAAATCTTACTTGAACTTGTTTTTGTGTCATGATCCTACTTCAAGAACTTTCAAGCCATCCAAAATCCTTTGAAGCTAGATCATTTCTTGTCACTTCCAGTAGGTTTACCTACTAAACTTGAGGTAGTAATGATGTTCATAACATCATTCGATTCATATATATAAAACTATCTTATTCGAAGGTTTAAACTCGTAATCACTAGAACATAGTTTAGTTAATTCTAAACTTGTTCACAAACAAAAGTTAATCCTTCTAACTTGACTTTTAAAATTAACTAAACACATGTTCTATATCTATATGATATGCTAACTTAATGATTTAAAACCTGGAAACACGAAAAACACCGTAAAACCGGATTTACGCCGTCGTAGTAACACCGCGGGCTGTTTTGGGTTAGTTAATTAAAAACTATGATAAACTTTGATTTAAAAGTTGTTATTCTGAGAAAATGATTTTTATTATGAACATGAAACTATATCCAAAAATTATGGTTAAACTCAAAGTGGAAGTATGTTTTCTAAAATGGTCATCTAGACGTCGTTCTTTCGACTGAAATGACTACCTTTACAAAAACGACTTGTAACTTATTTTTCTGACTATAAACCTATACTTTTTCTGTTTAGATTCATAAAATAGAGTTCAATATGAAACCATAGCAATTTGATTCACTCAAAACGGATTTAAAATGAAGAAGTTATGGGTAAAACAAGATTGGATAATTTTTCTCATTTTAGCTACGTGAAAATTGGTAACAAATCTATTCCAACCATAACTTAATCAACTTGTATTGTATATTAGGTAATCTTGAGATACCATAGACACGTATACAATGTTTCGACCTATCATGCGACACATCTATATATATTTCGGAACAACCATAGACACTCTATATGTGAATGTTGGAGTTAGCTATACAGGGTTGAGGTTGATTTCAAAATATATATAGTTTGAGTTGTGATCAATACTGAGATACGTATACACTGGGTCGTGGATTGATTCAAGATAATATTTATCGATTTATTTCTGTACATCTAACTGTGGACAACTAGTTGTAGGTTATTAACGAGGACAGCTGACTTAATAAACTTAAAACATCAAAATATATTAAAAGTGTTGTAAATATATTTTGAACATACTTTGATATATATGTATATATTGTTATAGGTTCGTGAATCAACCAGTGGCCAAGTCTTACTTCCCGACGAAGTAAAAATCTGTGAAAGTGAGTTATAGTCCCACTTTTAAAATCTAATATTTTTGGGATGAGAATACATGCAGGTTTTATAAATGATTTACAAAATAGACACAAGTACGTGAAACTACATTCTATGGTTGAATTATCGAAATCGAATATGCCCCTTTTTATTAAGTCTGGTAATCTAAGAATTAGGGAACAGACACCCTAATTGACGCGAATCCTAAAGATAGATCTATTGGGCCTAACAAACCCCATCCAAAGTACCGGATGCTTTAGTACTTCGAAATTTATATCATATCCGAAGGGTGTCCCGGAATGATGGGGATATTCTTATATATGCATCTTGTTAATGTCGGTTACCAGGTGTTCACCATATGAATGATTTTTATCTCTATGTATGGGATGTGTATTGAAATATGAAATCTTGTGGTCTATTGTTACGATTTGATATATATAGGTTAAACCTATAACTCATCAACATTTTTGTTGACGTTTTAAGCATGTTTATTCTCAGGTGATTATTAAGAGCTTCCGCTGTCGCATACTTAAATAAGGACGAGATTTGGAGTCCGTGCTTGTATGATATTGTGTAAAAACTGCATTCAAGAAACTTATTTTGTTGTAACATATTTGTATTGTAAACCATTATGTAATGGTCGTGTGTAAACAGGATATTTTAGATTATCATTATTTGATAATCTACGTAAAGCTTTTTAAACCTTTATTGATGAAATAAAGGTTATGGTTTGTTTTAAAATGAATGCAGTCTTTGAAAAACGTCTCATATAGAGGTCAAAACCTCGCAACGAAATCAATTAATATGGAACGTTTTTAATCAATAAGAACGGGACATTTCACATAAATATATATATTATTTATATTATATCGACTTTCCTTTAGTTGAGATGTACGTATCCTCCAAGCAAACGATAATTGGGCTCTTTATTTTTCGTTTTATTTTAAATTAAAATAACCGTATTAAATAATAGTGGTTCAACAGTGAGCATTTTATATCTAATTAAATCATATTTAATTAAACTATATTTTTCGAACTATAAGTTATAATTATATATCAACAATATATAATGATTGGTGGCTAGATGCTTATTGTGTGTGACCTCATAGGCTTGTATATAAGCGGTAGTATAGATTTGTGTTATGTCGTGCACACTAAGTCAACACTTATTACATGGATAGTTCAATTTCCCGTCAGTTGTTATTTTTACCCGTTAACTCATGACATGTGTCAGGCATGTGAGGGTATTTTAGTCTATTTAGTTCTTTCTTTTTCTTTATTTCTTTATTCCAGCGAAAGTACTATCATTATCGCATACATTACAAGTTAAAAAACATGGTTAAAATCCAATGGAACCAAACCTTTCCAGATTTAAGTCAAATGTACAAATCACATGAACACAATATTTTAAAGACTTAATTAAGCCGATCATCCTTAAAGTTTACCTTTTTTTTTATCCTGGACCTTAAAGTGTTTTTTCTTCATGATCACCCTTAATGTTTTGCTATGATTTCAGATTCGTCCCTAGTGCTAACTACCGTTATATCATCTTCGTTAGTTTGAATTATAAGAGGGCAATTTGGTCATTCTGTAATTAAACAATACTAAACCTTATTGCAGCCTAATGTACGTATATAGAGAAACACGTCAGTTGGCTATTTAATCAAGTCATACACAAACACGTCAATGATGGTCAATAATGGACAAGGTCAATGGTGGTCAACAATGGACAAAGCCAATGATGGTCAACATTTGTAAAGTTTATACTTGAATTTGATTTTTTTTTAGATGTTAATGAAGTTACTTTGATGTACTGGTTAATTAAATATGATGGTATTTTGCTACTGGTTTTTATGATGTTAGTTGCATTTGAATATTTTTGACCAAATTGCACAAAACAGTGCATACTCGTCTATTTGTTTTTATGATGTTACTTGCATTTGACCAAATTGTATGTTGACTGCATCATGAGTCATGAGACTGGGTATAGTCGGTTTTTTTTTTAAACGACAAAATTATTATTAAAAACCAAACCCCCTAACGAGCAGCTAGGGGGTTGAAAAACCGACGATTACAATGGCTTTGCAAGCCACATGTTCCTCGATTGCAATGAGCATTTCGAGAAGTATACCCGTGTTCCTCGATCCAATGTCACGCACCCACGACCATTGCCATCCTTCACTAGAAAATCTATCTGTTAGTGAACAATCTAACTTGGTTACAGTGTATATTTTATGTTGACTGCGTCATGGTCATAAGGATGGGTATACTGGTTAACTATCTAACTTGGTTACATTTATATAGTGAGCAAACTACCTGTGAATGTGATAAATAAGTAAGATAGGACGCAAGAAGCTAAGCAAGTCAACTCAGTTAGTATGTTACTAATGTGTCAAATCCCAACACATTAGTACGTGTACCTGTTGAACTAGGGTTTGCGAAGGGGCGATTGAAATTTGGGAACTAGGGTTTGCAAAGGGGGCGATTGAAATTTGAGAATTAAGGTGTGCAAAGAGACGATTGAAATATGCAGCTGGAATTAGACATACGATACGTTATAACAGAATATATTAAACATACACAAAAAATTACTATTTTACCCTCAGTCAGTACACACGTGATAATGACTTAACAGAGATGACATAACTTTAGTTAACACTAGGGACGAATATGAAACCATATAAAAACATTAAGGGTAACTATGAAAAAAAGAAACTATAAGGTCTATGATGAAAAAAAATGTAAACTTTAAGGACTATTGGCGTTATTAAGTCTATTTTAAACCACATTCTTTCCAAACTACATTTAATAATACTGTAATACATTTTGTTTGAATTTCAAATCATTTGAGTCCATCACAACTCACCAAATTACACCAAAATGGCAGTTGCATATGAAGGCTAAACATTGCACGAATTGTGTTCCATGGACCTCGGTGCTTATATGTATAGTGCCGACACATTCTATCCACTAGTTCTCACACACAACAACAACGACAACAAAACTCAATCCCACATCAGTGGGGTATGGAGGAGGTAAGATGTAGAAAATCCTTCCCCTATACGAGAATAAAGATAAGTCATTTCTCCACCTGGAGTGAAATACTCTCAAGAGTAGAGAAAGTCATCCCTCTCTTTATTCGACGAATAAAGAGATTGCTTCCGAGAGGACTTCCGGCCTTTACGTAGGAAATTTAAAAAAAAAAAAATAAAAATACTAAAATAAAAATAATAATAGACGCCGTGAAAATGGTAGAATCAAATTTCCATGGGTTTTAAACCCAGAGTGAAATTTCCACTAGTTCTCACACATTTCTGTAAAACCTAACGCAATACTAAAAACCTAACACAATCAAAGATCAACATAATCACAATCGAGGTTTGCAATATATGATTGAAGTCCAGTTCCGGCACCACTGCCGCCGCAAAAAAGATTCCGGCAGCAGATCTGTCGCACATAAATAATTCGTATATAAACAATTCCAGGTTTGCATCTTTTTGTTTCAAATACGTAACCGCTCTGCAACAAGAAGATCATTAGGGATTCAGATGGTGGATCGAAGTCGAGTTTTAAGAGCTTTATCCAATTCCAGGTTTGTGACTCTTTGTTTAAAATACGTACCACCACCGTCGCCGCTATCTTCATCCAACACCGCCGCCATCGCTCACCACTGCCGCCATCGCTCAACACCACCATCCACCATCACTCAATACCATTGCCGCCACCATAACAATCGGGTCTTCTGTTTCAACTTCATCCTAATCAGAAGCCTTAAATTTTCATCTCCGTCTTCATTAATACTAACATCATAAACTCACCAATTTAGTATATGTCGATGGACGATCGAATTAACCTCATCTTCTTCGATTAGCCAAAATATTATATCCCCAACATTTTAAATTGTGTTTAAAGGTTAAAGACAACGGTTTAGATTGAATGTAGTTTTTCAGTTACATTTGATTTGAATTGGATGGTTGTGTTTGATGTTTTTATTCTTTTTGGGAGGTGATATTGTCAAATGTGTTTTTGATAGATCCACAAACATTTGTTATTACTTTCCAGTAATACTCTTTAATAATTTGAATTGAAAATTTTGTATAACACATTAGTAAGGGTAATTTAGTAAACTTAAATGGATCTATCAAACATACCTTTGAAAATATCAACTCCCTTTTTATTTTGAAGATAGTATTGTGTTTAAAGGTTAAAAAAAATTTATGCGTGTTTAAAAATGAAAAAGGAGTTTGGATGAAAGATGAAGATAAAGGACACGTGTGAATTGTGATGAAGATAAAAGTAAATGACAAAAATACTCTCACATATGTGGCGCATGCCATGAGTTAACGGATAAAATTAACGATACGGAAAATTGAACTATTTGCGGAATAAGTTAATATTTCTAGACTATTTAGCTGAAAAAAATCAAGTTTTAACTATCTGTTTATTTTTGAGCAAATCATGAGCACTATCCTAAAAAAAAAAAAAAAAAAAAAAAACATGTGAACATTTTAAATTAATTCGGGGATAAAATAAAAATTGGGGTTTCCTCCCCATTCATAACCTTGAATTGAACAGCATCATCAAGCGACGATGATGGCGGAGACGAGTGTGACCACAACACCACCGGCAAGACGGCTTAAAGGTCATAAAGCAATCACCACCTGCTGTATCTCCTCCCGTCACCGCCCTGGCCTCATCGCCTCTTCCGACGAAGTAAACCTCCTTTCGATTCAGCCTATCATTATAACCCTAACTTCGACTTTTATTGTCGACTTAATTAACATAAAATTCAAAATTAATACAATTATTCATATATGTTACCGATTGTACACCATTAGTGTTACGCATGTATCAAAGACCTTGCAAATTTAATTTTGCATATAATGGAGTTTGACCTTGAATTATGCTATGGTTTGTATACAGGATGGATGTATTTGCGTGTTCGATATGCGATGTAAAGATGCATTGTTTACTATGAATGATGTTTCACCTAATCCTATTTCCTCATTATGCTTTGATTCAGGTTTAATTTTACTGCAACTGTTTGTTTCATGTGTGTATCTGTGCGCTATCCGAATTTTAATTGGCTATTCGTGTAGGGAATGAAGATATTATGTATGTATCATCAGAAAATGAAGTAAAGGTTTTCGATGTACATATGGTAATGGTGTTTATCGCATATGTTTACAAAATCTAAAAGAAATGAATCGGTTATATGCGCATATACTTAGATGTTTTAAAATGTTGAACTCTGTCTTACAGCTTGCCTCGTGGAAGCCATTGAATGTTTATAATTACAATAAAGAGGAGATTAACCAGGTTCATATTCACATTTAATTTAATTATTCGTCATTAGTATAACCTTTCCAAATTTCAGTATAATTAGAGGCACAAGTATGATTTTAACTAAAGATATCTGTGCAGATCGCATGTAACTCCAAGTCATCTTTTATTGCAGCTGCTGATGACGGTGGTGATATAAAGGTTTGCTTACTTGGTTCATTTGTTTACGTATCATTATTATTAGCACACACCAATAACTAGTCATCGGTGTCTTGCAGATTATTGATATACGACAAAAGTGCCTTTATAAGACGTTAAGAGCAGCCCATGAAAGTGTATCCTTATATGAACTACGTCATGTAATTTCTTACTAGATTGAATGGACAACACATGTATCTATGACTGATTTGATGTAAATTTGTGTGGATTATTTTGCTTGTTATCTTAACTGATTTTAGATTTGTAGCAGTGTGCAGTTTCTTCCTTGGAGACCTTGGGAAGGTGATTTTAAACATATTGTTAAGTTAACAATTGCAATTAATTCAATTACCAGATTTAACGAATGCAGATTAAATTTTTCAGTCATTACTGGAGGGCTTGATTCAAAGCTTATCATGTGGGACTTCTCAAAAGGACGTCCGTTCAAAGTTATGGATTTGGGTACGGAATGCCAAATTCTGTCTATACCTTGCTAATCGTTCTAATGATGATGATTTGTATTAGTTTTTTTTTTATTTTTTTTTATTTTTTATAATCAGTTAAATATCATTGCTTTTTACAGGCAAGTATGATCCAGATAGCGGTAGTAGTTCTGCTCAGTGTTTCAATCCCGCTTTTGTACATGCAATTGCAGTTCCCGGAGCTGATATGTTAGATAAAGTCGACAAGATATGTGTTGTGGCTAGAGGTGATGGTGTGGTTGATGTAATTAATATCGAATCAGAATTTAAAGCAGCCAAATCTAATAGTTCGTCTAAATCAAGAAAAGGTGGTCAATCTAGGTCAAATGGAAATGTTCCATCTCCAAATTCTGAAAACCAAGATCAGAATCGAAGAACGAGGTTGCATTTAGATTATTCCTATGGAGGCCATACCTCTGCTGTATCTTGTGTGTAAGTTGTCGACTTTAGCGGTCAAATACCAATTCGTACATTCATATTATATTATAAGCTATAACTATGAAAGCCAAATTTCGTCATAATTGTGATGTAGGGCGTTTTCTATGTTTGGTGAGAAAGGAAGGTACATAATATCGGGGGGAAACGATAAATCTGTGAAGGCTTGGAACTGGTCAAGATTCTTTGAAGCGGATCAAACTTGCGACAGCAGTGACTTTCTACATTTAAACATAAATTTGAGCAGAAAAGTAAGTTGATCATCCATTCCTTTAAAATTCCGCAAAGTTCCCATTTTAGGTTATCCAAATTTCAAACTAAAATGACACATTCAAAGGCTTAAAGCTAAAGTTCTCAAATTTACCATTTATGGGGTTTTCTTTTTGATGATTATTTAAGGCTAAAATTACTTACTTGATGTTACATCTCCAGAAGGTTTCCACCATCCCTTAGTTTTGAGTCAATGCTGACTGATGTACGATGATTGTTGTATGTTACTAGGTCAATTGGCTCTGTACCACTCCAACTGACTCAGAAAATCTTGTGGTGTGTGATACCTCTAAAGTAGTGAAGGTTTATACAGTTGCATAATCAACTATAAACTGACAACAGAAACCAGATGCCGGAAGTCAAACAAACTTGGTTAAACGTTAGATTTTTTTCGATTAGGTAACTGTTCTTGGCGACATCTTGTTTCGAATAGGCCTATACAGTGTCATAATTTTTCATTGCTGTTAGTGTTGCTTGATAAAGATGTAATCGAAATAGTCAATCTTTCAAAGAAAAACAATACAAAGCTAGAGACTTGAAGGAACTTTTCTGGTCCCTATTTTTCAAGGGCAGCTGAGAATGTTTATATGGAGATATTGTAGTATCATATAATATGGAGTATAATATATCATAATAATATACAACTCTCTCTCCATGTAGTACAATTGTTTGTTGCACACTTACAGTGTATGTGTATCAACGCTCATGAAAAACGAAAGCACTACATGATCACAGTATTTATAAGGGACTTTTTATATTTATGATGAGTTTCTGTTTTCTCCAGAATATTCACAAAGCGAATAACAAATCTGCATTTTCTATTAAACAGTATACCGATACCAATAATTTTGTGTTCGGTATGAAAAGTTGCCAGGGAAAATAATCACAACGGGCAATCTACAAAGCGGAAACAAACCCGTTTGACAAGCATTTCCCGACCCGTATGAACCCGTGAGGAAACTAACAAACAAGCTATATCAAAACCAACCCAAATCAGTCTCCAAATCTGTTCCAAATCAGTAGCTAAACAATAATCAAGCACACACTAAAACACGAGACTTTTTACGTGGAAAACCCCTCAAAATCGAGAGTAAAAACCACGGGACTCGTAAGCCACTTAAATTCCACTATCATCAACAAAGAGAGCAATACAATAATCCTTCTTTAGATCAACTAGAGGCATACAACATCATCATACTCTTGAACAACAATAATCAACAAGTATATGAAACAATTAAAGACAAAAGAAGAATTTCATCACCTAAAATTCTGCTACTGTTCAACCTGCTGTAACTCAAGCTACAGACCACTTGAGACGAATTCAACGGTTGAAAATGTTGGCACTGATGTCAGGAAGACACAGCCCAAAAATGAAGAAGATTCAACGGTCGGATCTCCGGGGATCGAAGGTTTTCTGGCCTGCTGTCACTGTAGACGGGAATTGGGGTTTTTACTCTTTTTCTTGATCTCTCTTGCACTCTTACGTATGAAGACAGAGCTGCACAAGTTTGAAATAAAGATGCCCTCCAATGCTTGACCAAGTCAAACAATATTTGGGCCTATTTTTGTTGGGCTTGGGCCATTACTTTCACATAAATGGAAACAAAATAATAAACCCAACAAATCTCCCCCTTTTCAATTATGTGGAAGAGTTCGCCATCCCGGCGATCGAGCAACATACCTTGAGCTTCTCACTTGCTAAAGCCTTTGTGAACATGTCGGAACCATTATCATCGGTATGAACTTTATCAAGTTCAAACAAACCATCTTCAAGACGTTCTCTAATCCAATGATACCGCACATCTATATGTTTTGTCCGCTTATGATACATAGAATTTTTAGCCAAATGAATCGCACTCTCATTATCACAAAGAACCACATATCGTGATTGCTTAAACCCAAGGTCTTGTAGAAACCTTTTCATCCACAATAGTTCTTTGCACGCTTCTGTTGCTGCCATATACTCAGCCTCGGTTGTAGACAATGCAACACACTTTTGTAACCTTGATTGCCATGAAACTGCTCCCCTTGCGAAAGTCATCAAATATCCAGAAGTGGATTTCATGTTATCTTTGTTTCCTGCCACATCTGAGTCTGTATAACCAACAAGCATCGGCTCTCCATTTCCGAATGTGATACCTAACTTTGAAGTACCTCGTAAGTATCTCATAATCCATTTAACCGCTTCCCAATGCTTCTTACCCGGATTTGACATAAACCGACTAACAACACCTACCGCATGAGCTATATCAGGCCTAGTACACACCATAGCATACATCAAGCTACCAACCGCTGAAGCATATGAAACTTTATCCATCTCCTCAACATCCTCCTTTGAAGAAGGGCAATCTCTATCTGTTAGCTTAAAGTTGTTAGTAAGAGGGGAACTAACCACTTTAGCATTCTCCATGTTGAATCTACTAAGCACCTTTTCAATGTATTGCTCTTATGATATATGTAACGTCTTAGCACCTCTATCTCTAGAAATTCGAATGCCAAGAATCTGTTTTGCTGGTCCCAAGTCTTTCATAGCAAAAGACTTGCTCAATTCTCGCTTCAACTGCGCAATTCTTTTAATATTTTTACCAACAATCAACATATCATCAACGTATAACAACAATATGATGAAATCATCATCACCAAACCTCTGAAAGAAAACACAGTGATCTGAAGTTGTCTTTCGGTAGCCTTGCTTTCCTATAACCGACTCAAACTTCTTATACCACTGTCTCGGTGCTTGCTTCAACCCATATAGACTTTTCTGAAGTCTACAAACATAATTTTCTTTACCCTTAACCCGAAAACCTTCAGGTTGCATCATGTAGATTTCCTTATCCAAATCACCGTGAAGAAAAGCAGTCTTGACATCCATCTGTTCAACCTCAAGATCGAGAGTAGCAGCTAACCCAATAACCACTCGAATAGATCCCATCTTCACGACCGGAGAGAAAATCTCATCAAAATCAATACCCTTTTTCTGGCTAAATCCTTTAACAACTAACATAGCTTTGTACCTTGGTTGTGAAGTAAGCTCGTCAGTCTTCACTTTGAATACCCATTTGTTTCTCAAAGCTCTCTTGCCTTTAGGTAACTTCACCAGCTCATAAGTATTGTTCTCATGCAAAGAATTCATCTCATCTTGCATAGCTTCACCCCACTCTTTCTTATGCTCATCTTTCATTGCTTCTGAATAAAATTCTGGCTCTCCCCCATCAGTAACTAATACATACTCATCAGCAGAATATCTAACAGAAGGATGACGGTCTCGGGTAGACCGCCTAAGTGGGACAAATGGGGGCACATCTGGTACTGGAATCTCTACCTGCTCCGGAGCATCACCAACATCAGTACCATGTTCATTATCATGAACATCATCATTAACATGTGAATCAACATGTTGTGGAGTAACCAGATCCAAATCAGCAAGATCGGCATTATGTTGAGGAACTGACTCTGTCTTCTCAACATCTTTCAACATTTGTTCTTCTAAAAAAAAACAACATCTCGGCTTCGTACAAGTTTCTTTTGAACTGGATCATATAACCTGTACCCGAAATCATCTTCACCATAGCCGAGAAATACACATGGCTTAGTCTTCATATCAAGCTTTGACCTTTCATCTTTGGGAACATGAACAAATACTTTACATCCAAAGACTCGTAAATGACGGTAAGAAACATCTTTGCCGCTCCAAACCCTGTTAGGAACATCAAAACGCAAAGGTACACAAGGGTTAGATTAATAATATGAACAGCCGTATTTAAAGCCTCACCCCAAAAGGAATCAGACAACCCTGCATGTGAAAGCAAACATCTAACTCTCTCAACCAAAGTTCTGTTCAATCTCTCTGCTAAGCCATTCAACTGAGGTGTCTTTGGTGGAGTCTTTTGATGTCGAATACCATTCTCCTTACAATAAGCATCAAATCTGCCAATGTATTCACCGCCATTATCAGTTCGAATACACTTGAGTTTCTTTCCCGTTTGCCTTTCAACTAGTGCATGAAATTCCTTAAACTTCTCAAATACTTGATCCTTTGACTTTAAGGTATAAACCCACACCTTCCTGGAATGATCATCGATGAATGTAACAAAGTAGGAACATCCACCAAGTGTCCTAGTCTTCATAGGCCCACAAACATCCGAATGAACTAGATCAAGTACGTTCTCCATTCGAAAAGGAGAATGACTCTTAAACACAACTCTGGTCTGTTTTCCTGCCAAACAGTGAGAACACTTACTCAAATTAATATCATTAACACCCGACAACACATTCTTCTTAAACAAGATAGACATCCCCTTTTCACTCATGTGGCCAAGTCTTTTATGCCACAACTCGGTAGAATCAATATTGTCCACTGCGTTAACAATGTTCTGGATGATCTTCGGACGCGTGATGTATAATCTTGAGTCTTTCTTGCCTCTTCCCACTATCATAGAACCAAGAGTTAGTTTCCAAATACCATTACCAAAACCGCTATGATAACCATCATCATCAAGAATGCCTGTTGAAATGACATTAAGTCTCATATCCGGAACATGTTTTACATTATGCAAAACCAACTCCATCCCCGTGTCAAATTTCAAACAAACATCTCCAATACCAACGATTTTTGATAACCCGGCATTACCCATCCTAGCAAATCCATAGTCACCCGGAGTGTAAGATGAGTAGTGGTCTCTACATGTTGCAACATGACATGTAGCACCACTATCAACAATCCAACTCGTGTCATCATGAGTAAGATTAATCATATCATAATCAATACAAACAAAGAATTCATCCGTAATAGTGTTAACTTCAACCTTATCATCATCACCACCATCACTTTTCTTTTGTTTATTCTTGTCATATGCCTTTTTCTTCTCATTCTTCAACTTTGGACAATACCACTTTGTGTGCCCCTTTTCATGACAATTATAACACTCAACATTAGCAAATTTACCTTTGCGTGAGCTGCTACGATGATTGCCTCTTTTACCCTGACCTCTACTATGACTTCTCCCCCGCGTTTCTGTGACCAAGATATCTGACTGTGAAGAGGAACCTTATAACTTTCTTCTCATCTCTTCATTCAAAATACTACCCTTAGCCAATTCCATGGTGATAGTACCATTCGGTGCAGAGTTGGACAAAGATGTCCTAAAAGTCTCCCAAGAGTCCGGTAATGTACCAAGTAACCAGAGACCCTGAATCTCATCCTCAAACTTGATACCCATACCTGCAAGCTGATTTATAATACCCTGATATGCATTTAGGTGATCTGTAATAGGAGTCCCATCATGATACTTCAAAGCCATCATCTGCTTAATTAAGAACAACGTGTTATTCCCAGTCTTTCGTTCATATAACTGCTCAAGCTTTTTCCATAAGGCCTTAGCATCAGTCTCCCCAGTAATATGATTCACAACATTATCTGTAACATCCCGCGTTTTTCCGTTAAATTTATTTTTAACACTATTTTTTTTTTAAATAATACCTTTCGTTATTTAAATTCGTAGTTTCCGTTGACCAACGTTCTTAATTTTCCCGTTATTTAATTATAACATCACTCGTTTACTCGAGCGTTTTTAAAATATTCGTTTGGTTAATTCCCGCACCCGCTTTGAAACTTGAGGGACCGAGGTTGCCAAGTGGGCAAACTAGTTGACTAGGTCAACTAGTCAACCCACCTTATCCATCCATTCATTTCACCTCCCACCTTCTTCCTCTTTTCTCTCTACTTCCCTTTCATGAACTCAAACACCCAACTCACAAATTCATCATCTAAATCCGACTGGAGAAGCAAACATCAAAACAAATTACATTTTCGTGATCCTCTCTTCATCCTCTTCGATTTGGTACCAATTTCATAGCTTGGGGTAAAGTTTCTAAAAACTCTAGATTTCTCTAAATTCGTGTTTTTGACTTGAAATGGTATTAGTTAGTGTCTATGGCTCGTGTATAACATGAATATATGTTTTGTTTGCTCGATTCGTTGTTTTAAGTAACTAGTTTGAACATTTGAAATGGGTTTGCTTAATCTTGCATTTTGGAAGATTAAATGTTGTTTGATTGTTAAAGTTCATGTTTTAATTATGTTACTAGTATCACTAGCTTCGTTTTGATGCGTAGGTTGATTAAGAAAACTTCAAACACATGATTATTGATTTTTGTGAATTTTGGTTAGGGTTTGATAGACTTTGAAATGAACTTTTGATGCGTTGAATGCTTGTTAATGTTGTTAGTAAGTGTTTAGATGCATTGTATGCTTAATTACCTTCGAAACGGCATATCGTATGTGTAAATTAGATTCCCGAATCATAAAATACGTTTTACGAACTTGAAACTTTGAAAATAAACCTTTCTTGATCAATTGACGAGTTTTCGGTTATTGTAATTGATGTTTTTGCTTGTGAAAGGTAGTTAATTGTATTCCTTGTCAAAAGAGCTTTCCAATGATATAAGATGCGTATTCTAAGTTTTTACGGTTTGCGTTTTGTGCTAAATTGAATTTTGGATCAAGACTTGAACTTTTGAAACTGACCAGGTACCAGGCCACGCCTAATGTCGCGGCGCGACACCTCTGGCCGCGGCGCGGCAATAGCCGTGTTTGGGTTCTGACCTACTTTGTCAAATTTCGAAAAATGTTTGCTATGCTACGCACCTCTGATTCACATGTAACTTGTTCTAACATGCTCATATATGATTAAAAACCTCAGAAAAATAGTTCGGGACCCGACCCGAACGTGTTGACTTTTCGTTGACTTTGACCGACCGAAGTTCGACTTTTTGTCAAACTTAACCAAATGATTGTGCAATCTTCCTAACTTGTTTCTATACTTGTATCTTGCATGAAACTTGACAAATTGATTCACATGCTACATAATCGAGTCGTAACGAGCCATAGGACTAATTGAACACATTTCACCCGACCTTGTGTCGTAACCGGTTAATTGATACAACTTATTTGTTTAGGTCAAGGCTAAGCAACTATCATGCACACATTTACTTTATGAAGTACTTTTATACTCGTGCACTCGAGGTGAGATCATAGTCCCATCTTTCAAACAACTTTTATGCTTTAAACTATGGGATGAGAAACATATACGTATCATACTTTTATACATTGAACACAAGTACGAAAACGAACATTCCACGTACGGGTTTGAACAAAAAGCCTCAATTCAATTATCATTAGTTACACTTGCAGGGTGTAAACGTGAACTTATATTATGTGATCACATGGGCTTGACGAGCCTCATTCGGACGGTTCGCTAACGTTAGCGGATGAAATATATTTTCGGGTCTAGTGTATGTTCTAACACTACGCAAAGGGTGCAAAACAGTTAAGTTTGATAATTGGGTGCCCGGGATACAAACAACAACTTTGGAATGCAAATGATTTTGATAATCATCTTATACTAAATCTTGTGGTTCAAATACAACGATTACTAAAACACCTATGATTTCACCAACGTTTTTCGTTGACAGTTTTCAATATGTTTCTCAGGTTCATACTTGGCTATTTGATACATGCTTCCGCGTACACTCATACTTGCTTGGAGTCAAGCATGCATGCATACACTCTGATTTCTTGCTTGGGGTCAAGCATACATACATACATACGCTAGTGATAGCACCTTTGGATTCAAACATATTGTTTACATACTTACGCTATTTATAGCAACCGCGATTTTAAACTAATTATGTCGCAAGTTATTTCATTTATACTTTATACTCTTGTAAACTTAAACTTGTCGTCGAACGGTTTTGTAAACTAAACTTTGCAAGCATGATAAGTTTCAAAAGAATGCGACATAATTTTTGGTCAAACGAGTCTCATATAGGGACTACGAACACGTAACGGGACCTAAGTAGTCGGCGCCGTCAATGACGATTTGGTCGGGTCGCTACAGATGGTATCAGAGCGTTGGTTGTAGGGAACTAGGATGTGCATTAGTGTGTCTGACAGAGTCGTTGGGACGCATTAGTGAATCTAGACTACAACCGGATAGTTAGCCATTGCATTCTGACATACATTTGCTATAGATAGCACTTACTTGACTATTTGTGCATTATACTTGAATCATTCTTAGGCAAACTTCTTGATGGTACCAAGCTTTCATCATACGAATCCGTATTCTGCCACTTTCTGGTAACACACGTAAATTCAAGATTCATACACGTATGGGTGACGACGACTTCATTAGTCACACTTGTTCGGGAACTCTGTCTCCCGGATTGTTATTTGCCACCGTTTCAACTTACTATCGGTTTCCCACTGGTGTTTCTTACTATCTACTTTTTGGTGTTACTACCATCACTACTCTAGGTGAGTAGCGTCATCAACATTTATCACTACGGTTGCGTGCTACTCGTTATCATGACTCGTTACTCTTTTCATACCTGAATACATTATCGTCTGACTCGAACCGCTTTGACGTGAACAAACATTTATACACTTCCCTCGGGGAACGCTTCTTTAGAGTTGCAGAAATTCTTTCGATTTAATACGAGTCACGTTTGAGACGTCGTTACACTTTGTTCATTCTAGATCTTCACAGTTACACGAACTTGATGTTATGGAGTGATGTGGGAATGGAGGTATGAGTTAGCGTAATATAACGACACTCGATCAACGTGGTTATATTACGGTAAGCCATACCAAAGTTCTAATGACTCGTGATGGTGATTGGACTCGATCAACCTAATCACCACCATGTGCCATGTACATGACTTCATTTTTCTTGTTTGAATATCCAAAAACTCCGAGAATGTTGATAACAACCATACCAGGGACACATCTTCGATTATTGTCGAACCATACCCTTGCTTCCGAAGGAATAATAAATTCTTTCATTTTCAAACATATGTTACACGTGTATACTATCTCGTTTTCGCACAGTTTTATCGACGAACTACGATATGCTTGTTATGCTCATATCGAGGCGGAAACTTCTCCCGCATTACACTCGTACTTTCGTATAAAGAAACCTTCTACCTAAATTCTCAATGGAGAGAGAGACTCTTCACACTATACAAGCATTCGCCACGAGGGTGAATAGTCCTAACGAACATTTTCGAAAATCGATAAATCTTCCGCGGCGCGAATTTCTTGAGAAACTTGTTCTATCTAACGTTTTCAAGTCCTAACAAACTTTTTCAAATATACCTTAAAGAAATGTACCTCGTTTTGGATCGAGATTCTCATTTCACTTCTAGATTTCGGAGTGCCTTACAAAAAGCCTCGGGTGTAAGACCCAAATATTTATTGTAGATAATGTATTTATGGTGTACTATGCATGTATGAAGTGTACGAAGCATGTACGTGTTGCTTGCTCGAACGTTGGAGGAAACTGGACATTGTCTGAAGTGACAAGGAGTGTACGTATCTTTTCAACCCCAAATAAAGTTTGTGTTGATGTTTCAAAGCCTTACCATTGGAAAGAAAATCTTATTACGTTTCCAACGATATTTGATTCATCGAAAACGGAGCTACGGTCAAAAAGTTATGGCCAAAACAAGTTTCTGAAATCTGACCTGCAGAGTGGAGCGGCGCTCCACAATGTGGCGCGGCGCGCCGAATGGGTCAGAAGCAATTTTCAGCCTTTTAAAAGGCTTTAAATGAAGGGTACTTTGGTCTTTTCACTTGGGGTCGGTTTAGGTTCATCAAAACTGATCCTTTGATCAGTTTGGATCAAATTCTCACCAACCAAAAACACTCTCAACCATTTTTAGAGAGAGAGTAAGGGTTTAGAGAGAGAGGGCTTGATTTGGGGAAGAAGGAGTCGATTTCTCACCAAAGCTCGGGTTCTAAAGTTGTTCCTTTCGTTCTTGGCTACGCGGTGATAGTATTGGTAAGCTCAAACTCCGAATTTCATTGTTGATTTTGCTATTCAAAGTTAGGGTTTGAACTTGATTTGTTGATAAACCCATTTAGACTCATGAAGTGACTTTAGTGATGCTAGTAATCGGGTTTATTGTTATTGTTGGTGGATTTCAGTTTGGTGAACAAATTGGTTATGTTTAGAACTTGAAATTGGGTTTAATCACTAGGTTTAGTGATTGTGGAAGTATTGAAACCTATTTAGGGTTATTTGGTTGACTAACTTTGACTTTGGGTCAAATTAGGGTTTGGTGGTGATTATGACCCAATTGGCGATTTAATGAAGTTTATAAACTTAAAATGGATTAAGTTGAAGTATAAAACCGAGTTAAATGTGTTTTGGTGTCAAAACTTGTAAAGAATGAGATTTTGACCTTTATGGGTCAAAATTAGGGTTTAAGTGTCATTTTGGGCAAGATAGGTGTTTAACACCTATGATCGGGTTTAATTGGCGTATTAAGACCATTCTCACTTGTGTTAGTGATTATTGGTTAGTTTGGGCGCGGTTTGTACTTGGTAGTGCATTTGGGTCAAATTGCACTAAGTGTCGAATTTGGTTGACTTGTGAATCCACTCTAAGTGTATTGTTGTAATTGTGATAATGGAATAGGTATTTTCCATTGGCGAGTTGCGGTTTACTTGGAAGCTTTCTTCAAGACTTCAAGGTGAGTGTTAATATCCTATATGCATATGTATGTGTAGGATGGGTGCGGGTCGGGTGAAGTGATTCTCGGCTATAGAGCTCACTTCACATATAGGTGGATTTGATGGGCTTGTGCATAGGTCCAATTGGCACGGTTGTGCGTCTTGGTTGACTACCTTTGGCAAAGTACACATTTTGGGTGTACGTTATCACACGTGGTTGTGAGTGGAATAATTATGCGTATGTGTATATAATGTATTTATTTGTGTCGTATGAATGTGGCATTGTCGCGTTGCTTAAGACACCACATGGTAAAGAAGTGGATGTCGCGTTGTTTAAGACACCACATGGTAAAGAAGTGGATGTCGCGTTGTTTAAGACACCACAATGTAATGGAGGGGATGTCGCGTTGTTTAAGACACCATCCATCGTATTGAATGACATGTGGAATCGTCGCGTTGTTTAAGACGCCACATTGTAAAGGGTGAGTGAGTCGCGTTGTTTAAGACATCACCCGGGGGATTAGTGACTACGCGTTGATTAAGTAGCACTAACGGATGTTATGAACTCCAACGGTCTTGTATGTACCGTTTCCCTTATTCGAATTGGTTAACCATGGTTGTAGGAATTATGTATTGGCATATTTAATTATGAACTATATGCTATTGGTATTGCTAGCTAATGTGGATTTGCGGTTATTGGTATATGCACGATATGTTGCATGATTGTCGAATTGCTAATTCGTGATTAATGTTGTGTTGTCGTGATGTAGTTAACCCTCCGGGGGTAGTTATTGGCGTTGTTCACATTGACGTTGGTGAACTTACCTTATTGATGGTATTATTAGCTTGTTGCTTAGTGATCGTACGGTATACTTAGATTAGCTTGCCTTTAGGCTTGGACGCTCCGGTATGCGGTATTTGTTTATTTATGTGGCGTGTCCATTTTATGCATATATATGTATGTAGTATATTATCATTCACTAAGCGTTAGCTTACCCTCTCGTTGTTGACTCTTTTTATAGATCGCATGTGGATTGGTGGCTCGGGTAAGCGCGAGGACTAGAAGACGTGCATAGTTGCTTTAGTGACTTACTTTTGGATCATTTAGGATTGGGTAGCGTATTCCCAATCGCCATGCTCGGCTTTGTTGTATTAAAAGTCTTTTGGTCAAATATTGTATTTCGGTACTTAAGGCGGTAAAATGGGTCGTTGTGGGACCCGCTTCGTAAACTCAATTTTATTAATTAAACGTGCTAGTTTTATATATATGAATTTATGGTTAAAAGCGTTTTGGCTAAAAATGTCGGGAACTAGTCAAACATTTTCGTTAAATTGACTTCCGGGGACAGCGGGCTATCCAGGTGGTTTGGCGCGCCGCGCACCCACCTGGCGCGCCGCGCAAATGAACTGCACCAGAAATTTTTTTTTTTTTGTTGTGAAATTTAACGGGAATTGTCGTGGTTTGGTTTGGGTTGTTACAAGTGGTATCAGAGCATGGTCTAAGGGATTTAGGTGACTTGAGATAGGTGCCTAGACTTAGACTTTTGTGTGTGCTTAAATTGTTGCGGGACTTGTAGGATTTCGGGTCGGAATGGGTTTAGTTAGTGCCTTGTTTATAGGTCGACTAACGTATATATTAGTAATGCGGATATTATTAATATGCTTTTGTGTTGTGGTAATAATTCTCGCGTGTGTTTGTATCGTGTAGAATTTTGGTTGTGTTTGTTCTTATCATCGAGCGAGGCGGTCGTTGTACTAATGAGTCGATGCGGCGTGTGTGCGTAATAAGAACTTGCAAACCTTATTACGGGTACAAATCGTGTCTAACAAGTGATGTACGACGAGTGTTTAGCAAGATGGGACGGTGTTGTGCGTGCGGTTTTATACGTTCGTGGACTAATCGTTTTGCATTCTTTTGAATGACGACGCGAAACGAGACCGAGGCGAATGATACGGAGTTTAACGCTAGAGTTGCGGCCGCCGTTGCGGAGCAAATGGGTGCGTTGGAAGAAAGAATGGAAAGGAGGTATTCCGAACTTCAAAGTAGTAGTGAAATGGAGCGTTATCTTAAGAGCTTCATGAGGACTAAATCCCCGATGTATGACGGAAAGCCGGATCCTTTGGTGAGCACAACTTGGATTTCGGACGTCGAAGGGTGTTTCCGTACTATTGATTGCCCTCCCGAGAGAAAGACGAGACTCGCTACGAGTTTGTTGCGGGGTAGGGCGAGGGATTGGTTGGATGGTAAGATTGATCTTGTCGGTGGTGAAACGTTTATGGTCTTATCGTGGGACGAGTTTAAGGAGGAATTCTTCGAGGAGTTCCGGACTTCGGCCGATTTGTGGGAATTGCGTAATGAGTTGCGAAACTTGCGACAAGGATCTATGGATTTGAGTACTCTCAAGACGACCTTTATGGCGAAGGCTCATTTTTGTCCGGAATATTTGGGGAATGATCGTTTGTTAATGGGGGATTTCTATCGGACTTTGAATGACGACTTGAAAAGTAAAATTAGTCGTGGTCAAGCGAAATCGTTTTCGGAATTATTCGACTTGGCTAGGGGTTTCGAGTCGCATACACGATCGAAGAAGGGTGAACCTTCAAGGGAGATAAGGGTTGTTTCTTATGGTGCTCCGAGTAAGAGGACTAAGGGTCCGAGCGTGAGCACGGGTGGTACACGGACGAGTATATCGAATTCTAGCGCGTCTAGATGTTACAATGGTGGCATGAGGAGTCACAAGTCTTGGGAATGTTCGATGCCGTTTGAGTTTGAGTTGTTAATGCCTTGTGTTGTGCATATTGTTGTTATGGGTGACGTTCCTAATGGAAGTACCCTATGGTGACGTTGATTGTCGGGCGCAGGGCGTAAGACTTGGTGCAACCAAGCATTCCTTAGTATTTGGAAAATGTTTCTACCAAGCCATGGAAATGGGTTTTGGTTTTCGGTTGTTAAGCGCGTGTTCGCTTTTATGTGAAGTGATGAACCATGAGGTTCGTCGGGTGATTGGAACCCTTGAGACCGAGTGTTTAAAATCTCGATGTATGTTGGTAATGGAGTCTTCATAACGCGACATTAGGTGCCTCTTTTATACCTACTAGCGTGATGTCGACTCCGATGGTGTTGTAGTTACATTGTACGTAGGGTACCGGGAGAAACCCTTAAGTACATGAGTGACTAGGTTGAAATTCGACAAACTAAAGCAATTGGATAATTGCGAGTGTATAGTTCGTGTAATCTGTGGTACACTTTTCGTTCAAAGTGTTTAAGGATAGGTTAAGATCCTTAGTATGCTCAAGGTTTGGAGCAGGGTATGGTAATGGGTCGTGTGAACCCAATTGTTGGTAAAGTCTACCTTTGGTAGCATTGTACGGTTGTACATGACGTGGTTATGGAACGTAGTTCCAAGTAGGGAAGTTACACTCCCGCACGAGGAGACCTTAGGGTGAGATTTCGGATGACGTTTTTGGTAGGTCCAAAACTTGTGTTGGGACCTAGTCTTGGTCGATTTGTGGTAGAATACAATTACGGTTAAGTTGTACTTATGGTTTGGATTTAAATTATCACCGAGGTGGTAACGTGGTAAATCTCGTTGAGAGATAATGGGCGTGTTTGGCGAGCAAGGTGAAATCCCTCGGTTAAGGGATGTGCGTGTCGGATTCTCTTCTAGAGAAATATTGTTTTGTGCCTATGTTTGATATAGGTGGTTCTTGCTCGATAGTGTGGATGGTTAGTGGTATCCGTTAGGATTTGTTATATTGATGAAGCATGACCGTTGACAGGGTCCGCTGACTTCATCCGGTGTTGAGTGAACTATCGGTTGTTTATACGCCGATGGTGGGATCGTGAGGACCATGTTGTGTGATTAGGGATGCGATAGCCGTGTTTCGCTCACATGTTGTTACGGGTGTGACAATAGTCGATTTTGTACACCTTAGGTTTAGCGTTGCCATAGTCGTTTTGGGCGCTTTTGGTTTTAGCCGTTGGATTTTGATGCTATGGTAGTTGCGTATAGGTCGTATTGCGCACTACAAGGGATGTTAGTGATTAATGTTATCCGTAAGGATTTGTTTGGTTCGGTCTTCATCGTTTCGGATTGTTGACTTTAAGTTGAGACTTGGTTGCTTTTAGCGTTGTCCTTGGTAAAGGTACGCTAAGGAATTGATATCTCGGTACGAGATGGGTCGAGTTTTTCCCGATATGGGAAATTGAGCAGGTTTCAGTGCTCGGATTGTGGTTTTGATAAATCACGGTTGACGACTTTAGTTGTTGAAAGTGATCCATTGGGAAGAATGGTCTAGGAAAGTTCGTATTGGGACTTGATTGAGGATCGTTAAGCAGGTCCGGATTGTTTAAGTGGAGAAGATCACGAGGACGTGATCGAGTTTAAGTGGGGGAGAGTTGTAAGACCCAAATATTTATTGTAGATAATGTATTTATGGTGTACTATGCATGTATGAAGTGTACGAAGCATGTACGTGTTGCTTGCTCGAACGTTGGAGGAAACTGGACATTGTCTGAAGTGACAAGGAGTGTACGTATCTTTTCAACCCCAAATAAAGTTTGTGTTGATGTTTCAAAGCCTTACCATTGGAAAGAAAATCTTATTACGTTTCCAACGATATTTGATTCATCGAAAACGGAGCTACGGTCAAAAAGTTATGGCCAAAACAAGTTTCTGAAATCTGACCTGCAGAGTGGAGCGGCGCTCCACAATGTGGCGCGGCGCGCCGAATGGGTCAGAAGCAATTTTCAGCCTTTTAAAAGGCTTTAAATGAAGGGTACTTTGGTCTTTTCACTTGGGGTCGGTTTAGGTTCATCAAAACTGATCCTTTGATCAGTTTGGATCAAATTCTCACCAACCAAAAACACTCTCAACCATTTTTAGAGAGAGAGTAAGGGTTTAGAGAGAGAGGGCTTGATTTGGGGAAGAAGGAGTCGATTTCTCACCAAAGCTCGGGTTCTAAAGTTGTTCCTTTCGTTCTTGGCTACGCGGTGATAGTATTGGTAAGCTCAAACTCCGAATTTCATTGTTGATTTTGCTATTCAAAGTTAGGGTTTGAACTTGATTTGTTGATAAACCCATTTAGACTCATGAAGTGACTTTAGTGATGCTAGTAATCGGGTTTATTGTTATTGTTGGTGGATTTCAGTTTGGTGAACAAATTGGTTATGTTTAGAACTTGAAATTGGGTTTAATCACTAGGTTTAGTGATTGTGGAAGTATTGAAACCTATTTAGGGTTATTTGGTTGACTAACTTTGACTTTGGGTCAAATTAGGGTTTGGTGGTGATTATGACCCAATTGGCGATTTAATGAAGTTTATAAACTTAAAATGGATTAAGTTGAAGTATAAAACCGAGTTAAATGTGTTTTGGTGTCAAAACTTGTAAAGAATGAGATTTTGACCTTTATGGGTCAAAATTAGGGTTTAAGTGTCATTTTGGGCAAGATAGGTGTTTAACACCTATGATCGGGTTTAATTGGCGTATTAAGACCATTCTCACTTGTGTTAGTGATTATTGGTTAGTTTGGGCGCGGTTTGTACTTGGTAGTGCATTTGGGTCAAATTGCACTAAGTGTCGAATTTGGTTGACTTGTGAATCCACTCTAAGTGTATTGTTGTAATTGTGATAATGGAATAGGTATTTTCCATTGGCGAGTTGCGGTTTACTTGGAAGCTTTCTTCAAGACTTCAAGGTGAGTGTTAATATCCTATATGCATATGTATGTGTAGGATGGGTGCGGGTCGGGTGAAGTGATTCTCGGCTATAGAGCTCACTTCACATATAGGTGGATTTGATGGGCTTGTGCATAGGTCCAATTGGCACGGTTGTGCGTCTTGGTTGACTACCTTTGGCAAAGTACACATTTTGGGTGTATGTTATCACACGTGGTTGTGAGTGGAATAATTATGCGTATGTGTATATAATGTATTTATTTGTGTCGTATGAATGTGGCATTGTCGCGTTGCTTAAGACACCACATGGTAAAGAAGTGGATGTCGCGTTGTTTAAGACACCACATGGTAAAGAAGTGGATGTCGCGTTGTTTAAGACACCACAATGTAATGGAGGGGATGTCGCGTTGTTTAAGACACCATCCATCGTATTGAATGGCATGTGGAATCGTCGCGTTGTTTAAGACGCCACATTGTAAAGGGTGAGTGAGTCGCGTTGTTTAAGACATCACCCGGGGGATTAGTGACTACGCGTTGATTAAGTAGCACTAACGGATGTTATGAACTCCAACGGTCTTGTATGTACCGTTTCCCTTATTCGAATTGGTTAACCATGGTTGTAGGAATTATGTATTGGCATATTTAATTATGAACTATATGCTATTGGTATTGCTAGCTAATGTGGATTTGCGGTTATTGGTATATGCACGATATGTTGCATGATTGTCGAATTGCTAATTCGTGATTAATGTTGTGTTGTCGTGATGTAGTTAACCCTCCGGGGGTAGTTATTGGCGTTGTTCACATTGACGTTGGTGAACTTACCTTATTGATGGTATTATTAGCTTGTTGCTTAGTGATCGTACGGTATACTTAGATTAGCTTGCCTTTAGGCTTGGACGCTCCGGTATGCGGTATTTGTTTATTTATGTGGCGTGTCCATTTTATGCATATATATGTATGTAGTATATTATCATTCACTAAGCGTTAGCTTACCCTCTCGTTGTTGACTCTTTTTATAGATCGCATGTGGATTGGTGGCTCGGGTAAGCGCGAGGACTAGAAGACGTGCATAGTTGCTTTAGTGACTTACTTTTGGATCATTTAGGATTGGGTAGCGTATTCCCAATCGCCATGCTCGGCTTTGTTGTATTAAAAGTCTTTTGGTCAAATATTGTATTTCGGTACTTAAGGCGGTAAAATGGGTCGTTGTGGGACCCGCTTCGTAAACTCAATTTTATTAATTAAACGTGCTAGTTTTATATATATGAATTTATGGTTAAAAGCGTTTTGGCTAAAAATGTCGGGAACTAGTCAAACATTTTCGTTAAATTGACTTCCGGGGACAGCGGGCTGTCCAGGTGGTTTGGCGCGCCGCGCACCCACCTGGCGCGCCGCGCAAATGAACTGCACCAGAATTTTTTTTTTTTTTGTTGTGAAATTTAACGGGAATTGTCGTGGTTTGGTTTGGGTTGTTACATCGGGACCACGCTTAAACATGAGTACAACACATCAACCACAACCCGACGGACCGAGCAAACATATGATTCAAACTTTGGAAACCATAATACGAGTTCGTGTTATCGACTTCAAATTTACTTGAGAAAAGTACTTGCCTTTAGTCAAATTCTCTTACTACAATAATTTTCATTCGAGCATTAACGTCACACTTTTCGAGGACCCGTATAGCCGTGAATGTCATTTTCTTAAATTGTTGAACCGAAGTAGGTGACAAGCGAACCACCGGACCCGAACTCATTCATGAAACAACCGGAAAATTTTTCAATTCCAGGAAAGGCTCAAGACGGCCCGTAGTCGCCAAAAGAGCCATACAAGGGTTAAACGTAAACCTCTCGAATTCCAAGTGGAAAACCGCGTAACGTTAAAAGTCGCACCTTGAAAAGGTGTAGTCCGTTTCGGAAACGTAGAAAGCTAAATCCGCGATATTTTTAGTCCTTTTGAAATTTTGGGGTGTGTTGTGCCCATTGCTTACCGCTTCGAACTTCCGACTCAAACAAATTCCGTTCATCCTACATTCTGTGTATCAAACTTAAAGGCGTGTCTTGCGAGACAAGAACTTGTTATCCTCTTCGATGAACTTACTATCAACGATAAACCTCACTTCCAAGGAGGTAACGTTGGTGAAACTATAAATCGTGGAACCAAACTTTAAACCAACGTAAAATCGCGACTGTCGAAGTTCGTTGAAATACCCGAGGGAGTACCTTCACTTATTCGTAGAACCGACAACGCAAGATCTCGAGGAAGAAACAACGACTACTACTTCCAACTAAATTTCGGGACGCAATTTCTTTTAAGGTGTAGGTAATGTAACATCCCGCGTTTTTCCGTTAAATTTATTTTTAACACTATTTTTTTTAAATAATACCTTTCGTTATTTAAATTCGTAATTTCCGTTGACCAACGTTCTTAATTTTCCCGTTATTTAATTATAACATCACTCGTTTACTCGAGCGTTTTTAAAATATTCGTTTGGTTAATTCCCGCACCCGCTTTGAAACTTGAGGGACCGAGGTTGCCAAGTGGGCAAACTAGTTGACTAGGTCAACCCACCTTATCCATCCATTCATTTCACCTCCCACCTTCTTCCTCTTTTCTCTCTACTTCCCTTTCATGAACTCAAACACCCAACTCACAAATTCATCATCTAAATCCGACTGGAGAAGCAAACATCAAAACAAATTACATTTTCGTGATCCTCTCTTCATCCTCTTCGATTTGGTACCAATTTCATAGCTTGGGGTAAAGTTTCTAAAAACTCTAGATTTCTCTAAATTCGTGTTTTTGACTTGAAATGGTGTTAGTTAGTGTCTATGGCTCGTGTATAACATGAATATATGTTTTGTTTGCTCGATTCGTTGTTTTAAGTAACTAGTTTGAACATTTGAAATGGGTTTGCTTAATCTTGCATTTTGGAAGATTAAATGTTGTTTGATTGTTAAAGTTCATGTTTTAATTGTGTTACTAGTATCACTAGCTTCGTTTTGATGCGTAGGTTGATTAAGAAAACTTCAAACACATGATTATTGATTTTTGTGAATTTTGGTTAGGGTTTGATAGACTTTGAAATGAACTTTTGATGCGTTGAATGCTTGTTAATGTTGTTAGTAAGTGTTTAGATGCATTGTATGCTTAATTACCTTCGAAACGGCATATCGTATGTGTAAATTGGATTCCCGAATCATAAAATACGTTTTACGAACTTGAAACTTTGAAAATAAACCTTTCTTGATCAATTGACGAGTTTTCGGTTATTGTAATTGATGTTTTTGCTTGTGAAAGGTAGTTAATTGTATTCCTTGTCAAAAGAGCTTTCCAATGATATAAGATGCGTATTCTAAGTATTTACGGTTTGCGTTTTGTGCTAAATTGAATTTTGGATCAAGACTTGAACTTTTGAAACTGACCAGGTACCAGGCCACGCCTAATGTCGCGGCGCGACACCTCTGGCCGCGGCGCGGCAATAGCCGTGTTTGGGTTCTGACCTACTTTGTCAAATTTCAAAAAATGTTTGCTATGCTACGCACCTCTGATTCACATGTAACTTGTTCTAACATGCTCATATATGATTAAAAACCTCAGAAAAATAGTTCGGGACCCGACCCGAACGTGTTGACTTTTCGTTGACTTTGACCGACCGAAGTTCGACTTTTTGTCAAACTTAACCAAATGATTGTGCAATCTTCCTAACTTGTTTCTATACTTGTATCTTGCATGAAACTTGACAAATTGATTCACATGCTACATAATCGAGTCGTAACGAGCCATAGGACTAATTGAACACATTTCACCCGACCTTGTGTCGTAACCGGTTAATTGATACAACTTATTTGTTTAGGTCAAGGCTAAGCAACTATCATGCACACATTTACTTTATGAAGTACTTTTATACTCGTGCACTCGAGGTGAGATCATAGTCCCATCTTTCAAACAACTTTTATGCTTTAAACTATGGGATGAGAAACATATACGTATCATACTTTTATACATTGAACACAAGTACGAAAACGAACATTCCACGTACGGGTTTGAACAAAAAGCCTCAATTCAATTATCATTAGTTACACTTGCAGGGTGTAAACGTGAACTTATATTATGTGATCACATGGGCTTGACGAGCCTCATTCGGACGGTTCGCTACCGTTAGCGGATGAAATATATTTTCGGGTCTAGTGTATGTTCTAACACTACGCAAAGGGTGCAAAACAGTTAAGTTTGATAATTGGGTGCCCGGGATACAAACAACAACTTTGGAATGCAAATGATTTTGATAATCATCTTATACTAAATCTTGTGGTTCAAATACAACGATTACTAAAACACCTATGATTTCACCAACGTTTTTCGTTGACAGTTTTCTATATGTTTCTCAGGTTCATACTTGGCTATTTGATACATGCTTCCGCGTACACTCATACTTGCTTGGAGTCAAGCATGCATGCATACACTCTGATTTCTTGCTTGGGGTCAAGCATACATACATACATACGCTAGTGATAGCACCTTTGGATTCAAACATATTGTTTACATACTTACGCTATTTATAGCAACCGCGATTTTAAACTAATTATGTCGCAAGTTATTTCATTTATACTTTATACTCTTGTAAACTTAAACTTGTCGTCGAACGGTTTTGTAAACTAAACTTTGCAAGCATGATACGTTTCAAAAGAATGCGACATAATTTTTGGTCAAACGAGTCTCATATAGGGACTACGACCACGTAACGGGACCTAAGTAGTCGGCGCCGTCAATGACGATTTGGTCGGGTCGCTACATTATCATTAACCCACTGCCGAATATACCCACATACTTGTCTATACAAAATTTTCCATTGAGCATCAGATTTTTCCTCAGGTTTATCCTCAGTAAAAACAGGCAAATAATAATCTTTCACATAAAAAAGATCCTCCATCTTGCCTTTCCAAACATGATAATTTGAACCATTTAAACTAATCATCTTACTTGTATTAGCTTCCATCTTTCACACAAGTCAAATCAAATAACCTAGCTCTAGATACCAATTTGATGGGAAAATAATCACAACGGGCAATCTACAAAGCAGAAACAAACCCGTTTGACAAGCATTTCCCGACCCATATGAACCCGTGAGGAAACTAACAAACAAGCTATATCAAAACCAACCCAAATCAGTCCCCAAATCTGTTCCAAATCAGTAGCTAAACAATAATCAAGCACACACTAAAACACGAGACTTTTTACGTGGAAAACCCCTCAAAATCGAGAGTAAAAACCACGGGACTCGTAAGCCACTTAAATTCCACTATCATCAACAAAGATAGAAATACAATAATCCTTCTCTAGATCAACTAGAGGCATACAACATCATCATACTCTTGAACAACAATAATCAACAAGTATATGAAACAATTAAAGACAAAAGAAGAATTTCATCACCCAAAATTCTGCTACTGTTCGACCTGCTGTAACTCAAGCTACAGACCACTTGAGACGAATTCAACGGTTGAAAATGTTGGCACTGATGTCCAGAAGACACAGCCCAAAAATGAAGAAGATTCAACGGTCGGATCTCCGGGGATCGAAGATTTTCTGGCCTGCTGTCACTGTAGACGGGAATTGGGGTTTTTACTCTTTTTCTTGATCTCTCTTGCACTCTTACGTATGAAGACAGCTGCACAAGTTTGAAATAAAGATGTCCTCCAATGCTTGACCAAGTCAAACAATATTTGGGCCTATTTTTGTTGGGCTTGGGCCATTACTTTCACATAAATGGAAACAAAATAATAAACCCAACAGCCAGTATCGTATAAATTTGATGTGTGAATTGTTACTACCATACTGCATACCGTGCTCTCTCTTGTTTTTCTGAACACGATCAAAGTTTCCTCTAAACATAAAAGGCATTTTCAGGTCGGGACAAGATAGGCAATCGTTCATGGTCTAAACATTTATAAGGCCCAAAAAGTGCGTGCGTCCGTCACGGGCTCGGGCGCGGGCTCTAAACAAAATTTTCAAATCCAATCTACAAGCCATCAGTTAAGTTTAAAGAATGTATTAAGATCTTATAAACAATTTGGCCTTTTAATGTATAATGTATATATCTCAATACACCAAATTATATTGAAACCCTAATTTGATAAAAAAAAATGTATATATATATATATATATATAGTGGTAGGATCAAGAGGGAAGTAACCAATCGGGGGGAGCGGGGGGAAGCAAAAATTTTTTTTTTTTATTTTTTTGAAAAAACTTTGTTCACGAACATTATAGATGGGATGAAAATATGAACATTTAGTAGAGACACTTTGTGATAAATGTTTTTATTTTGGCGGTAAAACGCTCGAAGAAGTAATATATAACAATTATCGTGTTTTTTGAGCGTATGTTGAGGTTTTAGCTATTGGGGTTTAGATATTAGGGTTTATAGGGTTTAGATATTAGGTTTTAGAAATTTAGGGTTTAGTGTTTAGATTTAGGATTTAGATTGAGTTTTTAACACGAACGGTTTAGAGTTTAGGGTTTAGGGTTTAGGGTTTGGTGTTTTGGGTTTATGGAATAAACCCAAAACACCAAACCCTAAACCCTAAACCCTAAACTTTAAATCGGGCTAAATTTTACTTCACAAAACATGAAGAAGAAAAAAACGTTCATATTCTTCGCGAACAATATTATCTTGAATGTTATTTTTGTCGATCGTTTTCCCGCCTAAATAATAATATTTATCACGGAGTGTCTCTTCTAAATGTTCATATTTTCGTGTGATCTTGATGCCGGAAAAAAAATTCAAAAAAACGAAAAAAAAAAAAATTTGCTTCCCCCCGCTACCCCCGATTGGTTACTTCCCCATTGATCATGCCCCTATATATATATATACTTAATAAATTGTTCTGTATATTTGATTCAAATTCATTTATTTAATTCGCGAGAATAAAAATCTTGTAACATTGTTAATGTTAATGTTATGTTATACTATACGTATTTACGAGTACTATTTTTATTTAATTATTTAATTTAATTTAATCAACTCCATCATCATTGTACAACCATCAGACCTATTGTATCGGTATTGGAAACACGCATTGCTTACACATATGGCAACAATGCAACGCCAATTTTAGGAGTATCTACGTGTTGGAAACACGGTTTTGGACGCGGTGGTTGAAATGCAACGGAAGTAGCAACGCACGTTACTTGAATTTTAATAATTTTTTATTAATTTAAATATATTATTTTTATCACATTATAATACTTACCTTATTATATTTTAATATATCATCACAATACCCCTAATCTATATCAAAAACCAACACCATCAATACTTCACACTAAAAATCAACACGTTCTAATCACTAAAAAAAATATAAAAAACAACACGAATAACCAACACGAGTCAGTAGTACAAGTGGTCTCTTAGCCTAAATAGTTAGGGTCATGAATTCCCCGAGGAAACCTTTTACCTTTTACATCACCATTTTACAAAAAATGACTACTTGTACCTAACGCAATAAAATATATACATTAATTAGTTCGTGTGTCATGAATAAGTGATGCGGTGTCAGCATACTCTAACAGCATTCCTTCAAATTCCCGCAAAATTTAAAAATCTTTTGAAACCCTTTTCTTCTTTTGCTTCAATTTCTAAACACGACACCAACATCCCAACTTCCATACCAGCAACCCTTCATTTTCACAGCTACTAAAATGCCACACCAACCTTACCACCATACCCATTATTTTAGGGTTTCTAATTTCCATATAAAGATTACTACAAACCACAAATTGAACCAACCCGAGTTAAATTCGAAGTCTGTGAGACAAAAGCCCCTAATTAATTGGGGTTAATTTGTACCCAGAATGATGCATCCAGAAACGCCTATTTGTAACACTTGTGGTGAACAATTAGGGTTTGCGTCTGATGGAGTTGGAGGGTTTGTTGCTTGTCATGAATGTAATTTTCCAATTTGTAAGCCTTGTTTGGAGTATGAAATTAAAGAAGGGCACAATGCTTGTGTACAGTGTGGTACCCCTTATGATGGTATTGTATTGCTGAACTCTTTTTTTTTAATTGCAAATGAGCTTAAAGATTGAAACTTTTTATATTTTAATGTTGTTTTAATGTGTAAAAATAGTGAGCTTGATAAATGCTGATGTGGCAGTACACGAGCCTGTCACCCTTACTACTATGGCTGGCCACCTTAATTACAGTCAGGTATAGCTCATACCTCATAAACATAACAAGTTACTCGTCTTTAAGAGTATTTAATTTAAGTTTTTAGTTTAGTTTATGTGTTAAAAAATAGAGTATTTAAGTAATTTGTTTTTTGGTCTTCATTGGTGAAGGATGCTGGACTTCATGCTAGAAATGTTAGCACAGTGTCAACGGTCGATAGTGGTGAGTAGTTATCTGAATATCAAGTCTATATGAAACTTATGAGGCTTTTATATACTGATTTGTGTTGGCTAATTTGTGACGGTGTTTTTAGAAATGGTTGATGAAAGTGGGAACCCAATATGGAAGAACAGGGTTGAAAGTTGGAAGGATAAAAAGAATAAGAAAAAGAAGGGAGGTGATAAGGCTGCTAAAGAAGTTCAAGTTCCTGTCGAGCAACAGATGGACGAAAATCATCCGTAAGTATATGACGGTTTTTTTGTTGTTTCTTTTTAATTTTGTACAATAGCAATGTGTGTTTTAACTAAAGTATGATATCTGATGGCAATTTGCGAATCTGTTAATGAGAAAAGATAACTGATTTTGCAGGTCTGCGGATCCAAATGCAGTGCAACCACTTTCACAAATAGTTCCAATTCCGAAAAGCCAAATCACACCGTATAGAGTTGTGATTATTATACGATTGATTATTTTGGGACTTTTCTTTCATTACAGAATCACAAATCCGGTTGAAAGTTCTTATGGTTTGTGGCTCACTTCTGTTATTTGTGAGATCTGGTTTGCTATTTCGTGGGTGTTGGATCAGTTCCCTAAATGGTATCCTATTAACCGTGTTACATTTACCGATGAGCTAGCTGCACGGTAATACACCTGACATGATTATATTCAAAGATAATTTAATTCTAATTATTAATTATAAAAGACTAATATTTTTGTTTTGATTATTATTTACAAAAAAGATTTGAAAGAGAGGGTGAACCATCAGCACTTGCAGCTGTTGATTTCTTTGTAAGTACAGTCGATCCGTTGAAAGAACCACCTCTAATTACTGCGAATACCGTACTTTCGATCCTGGCCGTTGATTACCCCGTTGATAAAGTCTCATGTTATGTATCTGACGATGGTGCTGCGATGCTGTCTTTTGAATCCCTTGCTGAAACTGCAGAGTTTGCAAGGAAGTGGGTCCCATTCTGTAAAAAGTTCTCAATTGAACCACGGGCACCAGAGTTTTACTTCTCCCAGAAGATCGATTATTTGAAAGATAAAGTTCAACCATCATTTGTTAAAGAACGTAGAGCAATGAAAGTAAGATTCAAAATCTTGACATTTATATTTAGTGGTATATTTTAGAGGTGGCAAGGGGTCAAAACCGATATTTGAAAAACCCCCGTTTCGCATGTTAACGATTAAACATAACCCAAACAACAACAATAACAATACCTGAATCGACCTATTTGAAAGTAAATGGTTCGAAATTGTCACCTGTGGTATATTTAAACTAATGATTCTCAGTATAACGATCATCCTCGTTTTGGTTTTTGATTGCAGCGTGATTACGAGGAATACAAAGTGCGTGTAAATGCGTTAGTAGCAAAAGCTCAAAAAACACCAGAAGAAGGATGGACTATGCAAGACGGAACACCGTGGCCAGGAAATAATACACGTGACCACCCGGGCATGATTCAGGTTACATATTAATTATTACACATTTATTTTATGGATGTTACAAATCCCTGTTATTATTCATTAATTTTCATTTTAAAGTAAATCCTGAATTTGCTCATATGCAGGTTTTTCTAGGAAGCAGTGGGGCCCATGACATTGAGGGAAACGAGCTTCCTCGACTAGTTTATGTCTCGAGAGAGAAACGACCTGGATATCAACACCACAAAAAAGCCGGTGCTGAAAACGCTCTCGTAAGTTTAAAATTACGCAATAAATTGATTGTCATGTACAAGAAATTGAAGTGCTAATTAATTATTTTATATTATTATTATTATTTTATTTTATTTTTCATTTTTTGCCTTGTTTTTCAGGTACGGGTGTCTGCAATTCTCACAAATGCACCTTATATACTCAATCTGGATTGTGATCATTATTTGAACAATAGCAAGGCGGTTCGAGAGTCAATGTGTTTTATGATGGACCCACAAGTTGGTCGTGATGTATGCTATATCCAGTTTCCTCAAAGATTCGACGGCATTGACCGTAGCGACAGATATGCCAATAGGAACACGGTTTTCTTTGATGTAAGCCTCATATTCCATTGCATATTGCTTATTATTTTAATATATCTTACGCCCATTTATAGAAGTGTTGCTTAACTTGGAATTACTCAGCAAGTAATCGGTTAAACTCGGTCAAAACTCGCGATTACTCGGAAGATCGGTCAAAGCTCGGCCAAAACTTGGGATTACTCGGAAAATCTGTCAAAACTCGGTCAAAATCGGTCAAAGTCAAACATGGTCAACATTCGAGTACTCTCTGAGTTTCTGAGTACTCCCTAAAAAGTCTCAGCCAAGTACTCCCTGAATAGCGGGTTTTGCAACCTCGGATATAGTTCATAATTAATTTGTCTCTTTTTGTGATATTTTTAGGTTAACATGAAAGGACTAGATGGTATACAAGGACCAGTTTATGTTGGAACAGGTTGTGTTTTCTATAGGCAAGCTTTATATGGTTATGGACCTCAATCTCTACCAGCATTACCAAAGTCTTCTTCTTCACTTTGTTGTTGCGGGCCCAAGAAGCCCAAGAAAGATCTAGAAGAGTTTCAACGTGATGCAAGAAGGGATGATTTAAATGCTGCAATCTTTAACCTTAAGGAGATTGAAAGTAAGTTCATTCTGTTACAAAATCTGGCTTAACTAACATCTTGGAACCAACAATATACAGTTTTATTAATCTTTTTGGAATTTCGATTCAGGTTATGATGAACATGATCGGTCGTTACTTATATCTCAATTGAGCTTCGAGAAAACTTTCGGCATGTCTACTGTGTTTATCGAGTCGACATTGATGGAAAATGGAGGGCTAGCGGAGTCTGCTAACCCGGCAACAATGATTAATGAAGCGATTCATGTCATTAGTTGTGGATATGAAGAGAAAACCGCATGGGGTAAAGAGGTAAAATAATCTAGTAAAAGATAATTAATTTTGTTTGTATCCTTTCAAACCTTTTTTCAGATCTTTTGTTGTTTAGTTAACGTTATTCTTTTCCGGGATGTTAAATTTATGGATTTGTCGTTATATGATAAATTTTTTGATTTTTCTAACGACAGCCCTCAGTGCTATCGTTAACGTACATAGATGGGCAGTACATGACAATTATTATTGACGGTTATTCTTTTGGACAAGCATTTTATTGATGAGGATCAAAGGATCCGTTGGAAGACAAACGCTCTTCGCAACCAAATAACAAAATCACAACCGTGATTTGTCGGACAAATACTCTCGCAAAAGTCTGGAAAATAAAAGAATCACTTTTATTATTATTCAAAAGATTCAAAAGATAGATAGGTCCTACGAATTACATTATGTGGACTATATATAATAAAAACATAAACCAACATCCAGTAGACTCCTAATCCTAACCAACTTGTAACTCTAATTTTAAACATACCATAATATTTATCTATTAATTTAATTAACTAAATAATAAATAATTTAAACTAAGAGAGAACTATTTAGACTCCTAAATCTTGTAGGACTCTTCATTCGGTTCCACATCAGTCTTCCCCACCTGAAAAGAACTCGACCTCGAGTTCCAACTTAAAAAAGGTAATATATCCGGATCAAAGATAAACCAATCATTCACAACTTGTGAAACTCAAATAATATGATATGCCCGGATCAAATACAAACACATCAATGACAAACTCATCGTTGCCACTCCAAATTTGTTTGCGACGATCTCTAGCAAAATTATTATGCTCTAAAACTCTTTGACCCTTCTCCCCTTCTTGAAAAGAACTCGACCTCGAGTTCCAACTCAAACAAGACGATATCCCAATTTTATCCTCTAAAACCCTTTGACCCTTCTCCCCTTCTTGAAAAGAACTCGACCTCGAGTTCTCAATGCCCGGTTTAAACACGAACAAATCGCCTTTGTTAATCCTCTTGCTTGCATCCATGGAGTTATTCAAATAAAAATATGATATTTTCTTGTCTCCATCATCTTTTGAAACTGCTACAACCTCACCTTTATCAAGAATACCTTCAGAAGCCGCGACTACTTTAGATAGTGGTAAATTCTCCTCTTTTAAACCAGAACCTAACAAGTCAGAATCTTGTGTTGCAGATTCTTTACTTTCTTCAACACTAACAACAGCTATATCATTCTGCATCCCTTCTAAAATAATTTCTTTTTCAGGATTCAAGGACACATTTTCTTCTTCAACCTGACTCTCCTCAGCTATTTTATCACGCTTCTCTATATGATCTGATTCTGATTTTTTCAACTTTGCTATTAAACTTTTCATCGAATCAAAAAATTCATCTGTATCGAGATTCTCCTTAACAGGTTGACTCTTCTGGTAGAGTTGTGGCTGATAGTATGGATCATAGTAGAGCAGTGGTGGATAGTAGGGTTGATGGTAGGATTGTGGTTCATAGTAAATGGGGCTTTGGTGGTATTGAGATAATCCATATTGGTAGTATTGATGTGATTCGTTCCAAGGTCGTACATCATAAGTAGATCTTCGGGTTTCTTCTTCAAGCCATCGTTGTTTTGCACGCTCGTTGGATTTGTTAACTATATCTAGCGTGTTCTTGAGTTCTTTGAGAGCGATAGCGAGATCGCGACTTTGATTACCCTTATCGCCGGCCATTGAAACAAGAAAAGAAAAAAAATTGTTTTTTTTTTGCGATGAACAGTAATTGCGACAGATGAACAGTAACTTCTGACGATGAACGGTACCTTCTGACGCGTTTCTGACGGTGAACAGTAGCTATGAACAGTACCTTTTTTTTAGATAGGATATCAAAATTCAAACGTGGGAGAGACCCAACTAATCGGAATTAAGATATGAGATAAACTATCAAGATCCAAACATGGGAGAGACCCAACTAATCGGAATGATGATAGGGTGGATCGATTGCTCTGATACCAATTGATGAGGATCAAAGGATCCGTTGGAAGACAAACGCTCTTCGCAACCAAATAACAAAATCACAACCGTGATTTGTTGGACAAATACTCTCGCAAGAGTCTGGAAAATAAAAGAATCACTTTTATTATTATTCAAAAGATAGATAGGTCCTACGAATTACATTATGTGGACTATATATAATAAAAACATAAACCAACATCCAGTAGACTCCTAATCCTAACCAACTTGTAACTCTAATTTTAAACATACCATAATATTTATCTATTAATTTAATTAACTAAATAATAAATAATTTAAACTAAGAGAGAACTATTTAGACTCCTAAATCTTGTAGGACTCTTCATTCGGTTCCACATCATTTATGCACCTTAACGAGACTGTCTTTAGAAAAATCTTTAATTTATAACTTTCTTTTAGAAATTTATTTTGTAAATGGATTGTTATTAATCGTTTTGATTTGACAATAAGTTCTTGATCAAAAAATTGGTTAAAACATGAACAGATTGGGTGGATATATGGATCGGTTACAGAGGATATCTTAACGGGATTCAAGATGCATTGTAGAGGATGGAGATCGATATACTGCATGCCATTACGACCCGCATTCAAAGGATCAGCTCCTATCAACTTGTCAGATCGGTTGCACCAAGTTTTACGATGGGCTCTTGGATCTGTTGAGATCTTTTTGAGTAGACATTGCCCGTTATGGTACGGTTGGGGTGGGGGCCGCCTTAAATTACTTCAAAGACTAGCGTATATTAACACCATTGTTTATCCCTTCACATCTCTACCTCTCGTTGCGTACTGTACACTTCCTGCTATCTGTCTTCTAACCGGAAAATTTATCATCCCCACGGTAACTTTAACTTTCTCTTAATGAATATAAACTAAATTAAAAAATAAAGTTGCCTGATTTTAGTTTGACCGATTTTTGACTGACTAAATCCGACTTTGACCAACAACTTTAACTTTCTTTTAAAATTTTGAGCGCTATTGACTTTGACCAACTAAAATCCGATATTGACTGAGGGTTGACCGACTAAATCCGAATATTATCATAACTTTAACATTCTCTTAACATGTTGACCACTATTAACTTTGACCGATTTTGACGTCTAAATCTGATTTTGACCCATTGACCATTGACCGATGTTGACCAATTAATTACTCGGATTTTGGTAAATCGGATCGGTCAGTTCCTAAAAAGGAGTAATCGGCATTAATCGGGGAGTTTTACAACATTGTCTGATTTTAGTTATGATGCATTTGTTGTTAAATCCAGCTATCCAACATAGCAGCCGTTTGGTTTCTTGGTCTCTTTTTGTCAATCATTACAACCAGTGTCCTCGAAATTCGATGGAGCGGAGTCAGTATCGAAGAACTTTGGCGTAACGAGCAGTTTTGGGTCATCGGTGGTGTCTCGGCCCATCTTTTCGCCGTTTTTCAAGGGTTTCTTAAAATGCTGGCTGGTGTTGATACAAACTTTACTGTCACTTCAAAACAAGCTGATGATCTTGAGTTTGGGGAGCTTTATATGATCAAATGGACAACGGTTTTGATCCCTCCCACTACTCTTCTCGTGCTCAATTTGGTAGGTGTCGTTGCAGGGTTCTCTGATGCACTCAACAAGGGGTACGAAGCGTGGGGCCCTCTTTTCGGGAAAGTGTTCTTTGCGTTTTGGGTGATTCTTCATTTGTACCCATTCCTTAAAGGTCTCATGGGTCGCCAAAACCGAACTCCCACAATTGTTATTTTGTGGTCGGTTTTATTGGCGTCTATTTTCTCACTTGTGTGGGTGAAGATCGATCCATTCGTTAGTAAAGCTACGAGCGTTACACAAGGCTGCATCGCAATCGATTGTTGAGGTCAAAGTACAAACTATAGTTTTGAAAATGTAGATCTTTTTGTTGTTTTGTGCATGTTTGTTTGGAGAATTGTATTTTACAATTTGTATTGGGAATGTTTTGAATGTAAAAGAACAATTCTTCCCATGATTATATTAAGGGATAATAATTGATTAATTGGTTTATGGTCTATGAAGCTTTATTCAGTCTTCTGTTTACTATATAGGGGTTAATTAGTAATTTGACTAATTTCTTATCACCTTTGCTTAATCTTTACTCTATTGCTACAAACCATAAAAACAGTCATCTTCAATATCAACACACAATGAAAACAAAACTTAACAATGACACCTTCCACCACCATAACCACCACCACCACCTTCTTCCTCTTCCTAATATACTTCACCACCGCAAATCCGCCACAAATCACCATAAACACCGATCAACCACCGTCGTCTTCTTCCACCACCCTAGACCCAAACCAACTAAAAGCCCTTCAATATCTCCACATTTCAACCACTCATGATCCATGCACACTATCCACCTGCGACACTGCCACCCCATTTCGCCACCTCACCGCTCTCCGTCTCACCGACTGCACCGCTGACCACCGCCTTTCCACCGCCGTCCTCACCGCCCTATCCACCATCACCACCCTCACATTCTATAATTGTCACATCCCAGTTGTCCACTTCCCTACCATCCTCACCACCAACCTCCACTCTTTGACCTCCATCAACTCCCTCCAACGCCTCACCGGAGTCTTCCTCAGCCGCTTCCACAACCTCACACATCTATACATCTCGGGTGACCCCATCAAAGCTTCAGGCATCCACATTATCACCTCAAATATGAAATCCTTAAAGTCTGTAACACTATCCAATGCACATCTCACAGGTTATCTCCCAAAAGATTGGAATCCAAAGCTGACCTACATTGATTTTTCAAGAAATAAACTAAAAGGAACCATACCCACATCATTAACTCTCTTGAAAAGCCTGAAAGTTTTAAACTTTTCATCAAATAACCTCAATGGGGTAATACCCAATTCATTTGGTGACTTGATTTCCCTTGAAAATCTTTCTCTTTCATCAAACTCGATCACCGGACCAATACCTGGATCCATGTCCAACATACCTGGGTTAGTACATTTGGATCTTGGGTCCAATCAACTCAATGGAGTGATCCCTGAGTTCATCTCAGAAATGAGGGAATTAAAGTATTTAAATCTTGAAAATAATAAATTCCACGGTGTATTGCCATTCAATGAATCATTTATAAAGAGTTTGGAGGTATTCAAGATAAATGGAAATGTTGATTTATGTTATAAAAGTTCAGTTTTTTCAAAGGATATAAAGTTTGGAATTCCTCCTTGTGATAAACATGGAATGCCCATTTTGCCCCCACCGGCGACCCATGAGCCGTCGTCTTTAGCCGGCGACGATGGTGGTAGTAATGGTGACAATGGTGGTGGTTATGGTGATGATAATTTAGAAAAGAAGAGTCAAGTGAATGATTACAGAGGGCCAAGTAAGGTGGCTCTTGGTGTGTCAATTGGACTTTCGTCTATGGTCTTCCTAGTCATTTTTTCAGTTTTGTTATTTAAATGTTGACTTTTTTGAGATGAACAAAAATTATACATTTGTGATCTAATTACCAAATCATTATGTACAAGTATTCAATCACAACTAAGATTGTTTATTAATGTTTTAGCTCGTGTTTGAGAGGGGCAAATTTTGAGAATCATGTAGGGCATGATTAATTTTAATTTTATATCTAAAACTGCATATTTAATATGTATTGTGATTTTTTTTTATTTTTTTTATTTTGACGGATAAACTATTATATACCTATATCTAAAAGGCAAATGCCAAATGAATAGTACTATTCCTTTTTCCACTTTTCGCAAACTTAACCCCCAAACTTTTATTAAAATACAAATCGCACCCCACTTTACACTCTTATTAAAATACAAATCGCACCCCCACTTTATACGTATATTTTTCATCAAATTTCATAAACTTAACCCCTAACTTTTATTAAAATACAAATCGAACCCCCACTTTACTAAATTTTTTTTTTTTTTTTACTAATACTCAATTTTCACAAACTTAACCCCCTAACTTTTATTAAAATAGAAATCGAACTCCCACTTTATACGTATATTTTTTTTAAATTTCACAAACTTAACCCCCTAACTTTTATTAAAATACAAATCGAACCCCCACTTTACTAACTTTTTTTTTAAATAAAACCCGAACGCTAAAAGAGGCAACTTTCACAAAAGGAACAACCCTCCAATGTTAGATGTCGAAAAAAATTCTTTTTTACAAAATAGATCAAGACTTTTTTTTTAACTCGCATTCAAAACGGAACCCCCGGCGCGAAGCGAGGGCTCCACATCTAGTTATATACATAAAACAAGGTTCATCAAAAAAATTTAACCTCTTTTAAACTTACAAACGAATAGCAATATACATAAACCTCCTTTAATATGTATTGTGAATATTGTGAATTGTGATGTGATACATACGCAACATTGATAAGATTTGGTAACATATGTGGATATATACGTTTGTGTTCCATCATCGAGTGATGTGTTATGATATTTTAGAAAGGCAACTTCAACTTCCATTAAATAGAACACTATTAGGGTATTAGCCAAAAAAATGTTGTGCATCTAGTTAATTACGTAGTATTAATTAAATTCTTCAAATCAAATCTATATCTATATAGTCTAATAAACCTCTAAAATAATGATATCATCATTAAGATAAATTATTTTTTACTTTTCATAATAATGATGTCATAATTATATATTAATTTAATTAAAAAATAATATAAAATTTTTTATAAAAGGAAATATTAATCTCTTCTAAATTGTAATTTTATTTTTCTAAAAAAATTTAAAAGGCATTTATTATTATTAATAATTATTATTATTATTAAAAATATAAATATAAATATTCAACTTTGAGCGAACTTTATGTTTTTAAAATCAACGACAAGTTTCTTAGTCGGAATTCGTGGTTTCACGGGGCAATAAACTAAATGACTTTAACATTTACATTCACTTAATACCTAAAACATATCATTAAACTGTTTCTTTTAAACAAACCCGTCTTTTCACGAGTCATTTCACTAGTAAACTATAAAAAAGAAAGATGATTTGTACGTCAAAAACAATAATGAAATGATATGTAACTTTGAATGTCATGTATTAGGTAGAGTGACTAATTAAATTAAAATACATATACATATATATTATTTCATTACTGATAAAATATTTACAAAATTAGCTTAAGTAGCTTTGTAGTTGAGGGACTTTAATCATGTGTTACACAGTTTTTCATATTGATCGTGAGATCGGTAAGGACAGTCAAAGGACCGGTTTTACGTTTTCTTTATATTGATTTGGGATTGAAAAGTAAATATATAAATGTAAATAGGTAAATCAACTCTAACACTTCTTTAAAAATAGAATTAGATAGATTTGGAAATCAATTAATAAAAACAGCCACTTGCTTTCAAAAATGATAATTGGGTGGGTAAGTGGATACAATGATGTAGCATTGTTGATACTATTATGTGCAAACATGACAAACATGATGATTAAGTTCAATGCTTTTTACACACGTTTTTCATATATTATTAAACTTTGCTACCCCTTATTATCATACCAATATATTACAACAACAATAACTCAATCCCACATGTATAGAGATATGGAAGAGGTGAGACGTAAATAATTCTTCTTCTACCCTAAAATAAAGAGAAATCATTTATGCTCCCCGAGTGAAACACTCCCAATCAGTGTTGTAAAAACCCGATTACTAGCCGATTAATCCCCGATTAATCATTTTTAAAAGAAATCCGTTCCGATTTCCAAAAAACCGTTTAATTAAACAGTTAACGTCAATTGATGGATCAAAATCGAATTTGGTAATCAAAGTCAGTCAAAGTCAAAAATGGTTAACATTTTAACATGAATTTAACAAGAATTTTATAGTTTTGAAGCAAAATGAACAATGTTAGATAATTATGTTTAAAATTATCTTATATTTATGGTTTTTTTCTATAATTACACATATAATTTTTAAAATTTAATATTTAAATGTATACAGTACAATCCGATTAATCTTCGATTAATCTCCGAATTGCCGATTAATCCTTCCAAAATTCCGACCGATTAATCCCCGAATAGCGAATTTTGCAACCTTGCTCCCAATAGTAGAGAATGTCCTCTATCTCTCTGTTCGGCGGATAAAGAGATTGCTTCCAAGTGGACCTCCGGCGAAAAATAAAAATAAATAAATATATTTTTTGTATTAATCTTTCATCTAAAAAATTATTGTATTAATCTTTCAACTAAAAAAAATTAATCTAAAAAAAATTCCTTGCATACTATTTATCCGTGTTCTTTACTCCATATTATTTATATACGTTTTAAAATTATTATTATTATTATTATTATTATTATTATTATTATTGTTTTTTTTTTTTTTTTTTTTTTTTTTTTTTTTTTTTTTGCCAACAAACAAGAAATATATAAATAGAGAAAATTCACACAATAGTGAAAATTCTAGATACAAAAGTAGGATCAACATGGGCTTACACTTCTAATATATCCACTTGATCTAGACAAACACATTAGAAGGCTTAACGCCATTACAGCAACTATCGAAAACAAACATCACCAATTAAATCATAACATGAAATGGAAACTACAAAAGGCTCTCTGGACGATCATACCATACATAAAGCTGGTAGCTCTCGCACAACTTCGTGTTCACTAGCCATTGAAACATCTTTAGCGGTCACATACCATACACGTTTTAAAATTATTGGTACTATTGATTGATAGTTATTTATAAAAAATGATACTAAACAAGTATTTAGTCACGCGCTTCGCTGCGTTTGAGAAGTTTTTTGTTATACATAACTATATGTTTTGGATCATAACAATTTAACGCTAATAAACTAAATGTAATTCAAGAAACAAAAGTCAATTGAACAGACTGAACATGCCTACGTATTTTTTTAGAAACAAAGCTAGAGATTGTTTTTAAGATTGAAAAAAGGTTAGTGAAAAATAAAAGTAAGAATTTTAGGGTGCATAATAAAAGATTCAAAAGTGAGAAGATAAAAGATATAATAAAGTTAAAATGTGAAAAGAGTTGCAAATATTCTTTAAGATTGGAAAAAGTTTAGTGAAAAATAAAAGTAAGAATTTTAGTTGCATAATAAAAGATTCAAAAATGAAAGGGTAAAAGATATAATAAAGTTAAAATGTGAAAAGAGTTGCAAATAATCAAAAAATAAAGAGAGAAATTGTCAAGGCTCGAACTTGCGTCCCCGACGCCGCAACCACTCAACCACATCTACCTTTGGATTTTGCGTTGAATTAAAAATTTTTATCCACTCAAAAGCGTGCTTCTTTATTGCGGAAAATACTGTTCATAATTTTCTCACGTTTGATTATATATAGAATATTACTGTAGTAATCTTTTTAGTATGATTTCATTTAGTACTCCGTACTTTTTAATCATCTATTTTTTGAAGAAAAAAAAATCAGTAGTGAAAATAAATTTTAACAGTGAATAATTTTTGTAGCAGAGTGAATAGTTAATTTCATATCGCCCCTTTGAGTAATTTAGCTAGTAAGAAATAATTAATGAGTTGATCGACCACATATGTGATTTTGTAATTTTAGTTTAATTGAATGTTCGTCACTGTTTAATAACTACTCCGTAGCTTGATTAAAAGAATGCAACTAATTCTTTAAGATCATAATAATAATAATCCAAGAGATTTCATGTTTAGTTTAACCCACTGCTAGTTGTCTACTAAAACTTAACAATTTAGAATGACCAATTTTCATGTTAATATGAAAACCTTTAGCAACCAAATGTATTCGCAAAGAATAAATAAATTGAACTAAACATGAAAACCTTTTGCAAGTTTTCAATTTACTTGATAATTTTCAAGGATATGCTATAACTACTGGCCTTACTGAATGAATTATTACAATTTGACAACCACCACTAGAGTAAATGCAAAAATACCAATAGAATCTGAACAGAACAAAATAAGTTCATAACGCCATATAACTAAAACAGCTACTACTCGGTATAACAAGAGAATACCATCATAACTAGTCAAATTCATAATAACCAAAAGACAAAAATTAATGTAAAAAAACCTCTGATTAGCAAAGTTCGAGGTTAACAACCAACAGATAACTTACTTTAATAAAGTCTAATTTCCAATTTGTTGGGATTTGTTAAGGATAACTCCTTCATACTTGACCTGGAACCACTTCATTGCATCCTCCTTTGTAACTCTGTGCTGGATACCGACACGCGACTTGCATCTACGACGACGACCCACACGGTAGCCTGGGCGTTCAAGAACCACAAAGAAGTCCATACCATAGATCCCTGTTGATGGATCATACCTGGCAGTTACGAAAACGTTCATAAGTGTGTGTACATAAAGACCTACGGAAAGACGAGTCATTTTGACAAATATATAGACAGTATCATCTCGTGTGTGTAAATATAATAAAAAACCAAACCAATATAAAGAGCATCATATCAAAAAATGATAAATTAAAATAAATGCACAGAAGATCATCATATTGGTCTAAAGTAAGAAAAACTTGTTCAGCATTCTCGCATAACTAAGTTTAATTTTCATTTTTATCCCTAGTTTCTAGCTTCTCCCAGATTGTAATATTTCATGTCTTAATTCTCCTATCATCGTAAATCAAGATCAATCATCAATAGTGAGGGATAAGGTCAATAATGCATTGCAAGAACCATGTTAGAATTTATAAAAGACACCTGCTTTCTAAATTCGTAAGCTCAAGATGTTGGCGTCTAACGTAAGTTCACTTTCATGAGGTGAAATGGGATCTAATGAACTAGGCAGCATAAATCTTGTGCTGTAAATGAAAAAACAAGAACTTCTTTTTCATAAGACATGGCTACAGATGATTTTTTTTTGCAAAACTACTCAACTTCTATAAGCCTCAGTAGAACATATCATAAATAACTACTTTCATGCATATCTTATAAGATATACATACTTTCATGCAAGTTGAACTAAGCTAATGAGCACATTCAACAAAACAATCAGCCAAAAGTAATCCAGAGTATACAAGTGACTTCAGAAAACAGAATAACCATAAAAGCACTTACTTGATACCAAGATCGATATGCTCCTGAATACCAAAACCAAAGCAGCCGGTGTCGCTGAAATTTCGCCTCAAAAGTTCGTATTCCTTAACCTTCAGCCCACTCTCCAAAAGCTGCATTGCCTTGTCTCCCCTAACAGTGACATAGCACGCAATCTTCTCATTACGCCGAATACCAAAAGATCTCACTGTGTATCTTGCTGTAACATTTAACACCAAATTCAGAAACTAGTCACAACATCTTTTTACATGTACATTAAAAACCATTAACACATTGAACCACAAACAACAACTAACAGTACAAAACAAAATTGGACCTCAAATAGCAACAATTAACTACGGTCTTTAGGTAAGTTCGTTTAGTGGTTGAATTTTTAGTAAAGCTCATAGACTATAAGCTCATAAGATACGTATAGTCGTTTTCAATATCTGTCCATAAACATTGACAATAAACTTGGCCAAACACCCCCTAATCTTCTACACAATGATAAACCAACTCTCATAAACAATCATTTAATCAACTAACTATAAACATAAACATAAACATTATAATAACAGTACAGAAGTAGTAATAATAATAATAATAATTAACAATATATGATAAATAGAGATGGCCAAGTAATAATTACCCTTGGAAAACACAGGTGATTGGCCACTAAGTTGCTCCAAAACCTAATCACGAAACAAAAACCCTAAATCAGTAATTGTTCAGATCGGGAACAATCCATACATAAAATTTATATACACAAAAAGAGTGTGTGTGTGTGTGTGTGTGTGTGTGTACCTTAGCGGCGCGAGTGAGACGATCACCGCTTTCACCGACGGAGATGTTGAGAACAAGTTTCTGAACCTTGATTTCCCTCATAGGGTTCGCTTGCTTCCTCTCTGATGCCTATAAAACAATTTCATCATATTAACTAATTACACACAAGCCAACACTATTAGATAATAATAAAAATTAATATAAAATCAACAGACGACGGCGGTTGAGAGAAATCAGTTGTTACCATTGCAGTTGCGAAGGTGTGTAGACGGCGGCGCAATGATGTTAAAGGAGGAGCTGAAATGAGGGGGTATGAAGGTGTAAAAGGGTTTTATTTGCAAGTTGTACGGCGCATTAGGGTTTCGTAACATGGTTTCTGTGAATTGAAATTGAAAAATTAAAATTGAAATTGAAAAATATTAAAAATTTAATTCCGTTGCCGGGACTTGAACCCGGGTCTCTCGGGTGAGAGCCGAGTATCCTAACCAACTAGACTACAACGGAAATGTTGTTCTTAATTGTAATTAATATATATAAGTGATTAAAATCAAATCAAACCAAACTAGTGAATTACTGTACTTGTATTGTTTTATTGATCACAAAACAGTTTTTTTATTTGGAGAATACCCGTAATGGAATAGTTTATAGTAAGTTTGAGGTGAGTCAAGATTACATCCTACACTTCCTAAAGTTTGATTATTCAATCCTTCTTAAAAAAAAAATTGAGTTACATAAGTTAGAGATTAGTCAAAGAATGTGAACTGGCCAGAGTTTATTTTCAGGCTTACATAAAGTTTAGACCTACGCATAATGAAATTTATGTCTAGCTCATGAATCATTAGTCCAAAACTCCCAATACATATTATGACATCTACTTTTTTCACAAGATTTGCACATTCACAAATATAATTAATTACTAATTTAGTAGAACACGTATCACATTCGTGCAATGCAATGATCGAAAATAATTTGGTCGATTATCATATCTTTTTTATTTATGGATTTTAATCAAATACTACAATCCTTTGTGATGTATCTTGTTATAAGGAATTCAAGCATTCTGATTACCTAGTTTTGGGATCATCAGATTGGCTACATGAGGACAACTGCCTTGATCTTAAAATAGATAAATTAGTATATATATTATATTATGTTAACATAAAATGAGTGAGATCCAAAATTGCTGACTCAGCAAACCAGGGTTCTAACTTTTAACATTCTTCTAATATTTCATAGGTAGAATTTGTCTAAATCCTGACACTGATCACTACCAAACTTTGCTACATCACTATCTTTATACATATAAATACATACAAAGATAAAAGCTTCCCAAAACTTTGAATATTCACAAGTACTTCACAACTAATTATCGATATATATTATGCATTACCGGGGTCCTGATAGCTCCATTGCTTCAAGTGTGAACGAGTTCCCATCACGAACATCACTATAATTCCTCAAGAAACTAAAAGTTTGCCAGTCAGATTGTTGGGTGGGTCCAGGTTGTGTCTCCTCCAAATTGGATGGTTGACCCGTCACACCTTCTAGAACCTTCATCACTTCCGACATCTTTGGTCTACAAGTTGGTTGTGCTTGAGTACAAAGAAGAGCAAGTTCAACAGCCTTATCTAACTCTTCTTCATCGTAACAACCTTTTAGATCCCTGTCTATTAATACTTGCAACCGCTTTTCTTCATATAATGTTCTAACCTGTATACATAAATTGTAATAAGTCAAAGATTTGACTTTGACCAACTACATACATACACTGTTATTGCTTTTAAAGGGCTGCTTTTATGCTGATACCCAAATATGTCATTTGGCGTGTAAAATTGCAGTTAGCTATGAGACCAAGGTTGTAAAATTCACGAGTCGGGGACGAGTCGATTGGGACCTTGGAAGGACAAGTTTGGGACGAGTCGGACGTTGACCAGCGTTGACTTTTATTAATAAATAATATACTGTAGGATCGAAAGATGTATGTTTGGCAAGGACACCCCCGACCCTGTGTTTCCTTTGGAAACCCACCAGACCCACCCCAACCCCTATCAAATATAAAACATCAATATTTCAAACATAGATATAATATCATATATGGCATAAAATCTAATTTTTTAAAAAATTATAAAATATTGACCAAACTTTGACCAACTTTAACTTTGACAGACGACACCAAAAAGAACTTTTTTCCTAGAATGGCAAACCAAGAAATGGGGCATTGAACTTAGGCATAAGTATGTGAAAATGTGTATATAAGTATGTATACGTAGAAATATGTGCAAAACATGCTTAAAGTATACTAACCAAATCAAGAATCATTCCCTTTTGAACTTGACCGTTGCCAGCATCTAACGCCTTCTGCCCAGTTATGAGTTCCAAAAGAAGTACGCCAAATCCAAAAACATCTGTTTTTTCAGAAGATTGTCCGGTTGAGAGATATTCTGGCGCAATGTGACCCACAGTACCTCGAACTGCTGTCGTAACATGTGTATCGCGGGGGTCTAATAGCTTAGCAAGACCAAAATCACCAACCACTGCTTCAAAATTTTCATCTAACAAAATATTTGCAGCTTTTACGTCTCTATGGATTATTTTCGGGTTACACTGTTCATGCAAATATAATAGTCCCCTCGCAGCTCCAAGTGCAATATGCATTCGTCTACTCCAATCCAAAAGTGGCGTCTCCCGTCCACCGTCTGTTTATAATAAAAAGTCAGCACCCTTCTAAACATAAAAGTCAAACGCTTAAAAGTAATTATGTTTGACAATAAAAAGTCAACAACCTTTTAAACATAATAAAAATCGAGTTAATTACCTCTCAAGCGATCCGCAACGCTTCCATTAGGCATATAAGGGTAAACAAGTAATCTCTCTTCAGTAGTCAAACAAAACCCGTAAAGACGAAGAAGATTCCTATGTAGCGCCAAACTTATCATCTCGAGTTCGGTCTGAAATTGCACCTCACCGGATAAATTAGGGTCTTTTAGTCTTTTTACAGCCACCAAAGTCCTATTTAAAAGACACCCTTTGTAAACAATTCCAAACCCACCTTGTCCTAATATATTCTTGGAACTAAAGTTCCCAGTTGCAACTTGCAATTCACGAATCGTAAACCTTTTTAAGTGGCCAACGTTAAACTCATAATCTTGCTGCACTGCAAACGTTTAAATAATTACTGATTTATAAAATATTCTTCTTGGACTACAAATGCTTAAAATAACAAAATATGCTTTGTTTGTAACAAAAATATACCATAGGATGTGCACATCAGACGAGACCGATACCAATGGACCCCACAAGAAATAAGCATTATAGAAACCACGAACGTGCAACTAACTCCAACCATAACAGACACAATCCAATGGTGCCGGCTGTCAACTCGCTTATTTGAGTTACCTTCTGTGCAAATGAAAACGTAAAATTTGTTATATATTTTTAGAGACACTAAAGGTGGCAGTAAGGGCGGGTTGGTAAGGGGTCAAAACACGTAGTTTATCGGTAAGCACCAAAACTAGCTGGGTTGAGATTTTTCTATTAAAAGGTTGTTTGTTATGATTACAAAAGATATTTGTAAACGATGGGCCTGCTTTTTGACCCAAAACCTCTTATGTCCAACAATTCGGGTAACTCGACATGTTTTAACCCATTTGACCTGCTGGTTTTTTTTTTTTTTTTTTTTTTTTTTTTTTTTTTTTTTCACATTTACACATTTGACCCATTATAGACTAAACACATCCAAAATCAACCCATTTATAGTTAATAAAATTTAATTAACACCTTTACTGAAAAAGGTTTAAGAAACAACACGTAAGTTCGATAAGAAAGTTTACCATTTACATTGGATATGTTGACACAGTTAAAAGAAGAGGCTGAAGTGCATAGATAGTTGTTCCCGGTGATCCTGCATTAACAATTATTTTTATAAAATAAATGTGTCAACAATGTTACCTGATTAAAATCGTAGCAACATAAAACTTTACAATGTGATAGTTATTGATATATTTTATAAAGACTTAAGCTTTTTCCCTATATCATAATACCTGTAGTCTTTAGCTCGTATCTTTGGAGACGCACCACTTAGATTATTGAATGACACATCCCTACAATATCCACAGTATATTTAATTTCATACCCTTTATTCATGCGATTTATTATTTTAAATGATAAATTGAACATACAAATGATAGATAAGTAACCACATACAAGAATGAAAGACCTGTGAGGTTTGCCACAGGTCCAGGAATATCACCTGACAACTTGTTTTTATTTAGTCTCCTGAAAAATGTGTTATAGCAATTATTAGATACACAGTGTGACATAAAAGGTATTAAAATATAAACCGAAACGTGGATATAAACTTACAGATAGCTTAAATGGGCCAAAGAACCCAAAGAGCTTGGAATTTCGCCTACAAACTGATTACTTGATAAATCAAGAGTTTCTAGTCCTGTAAGTTTACCAATTTCAGCTGGAATTGGACCTGATAATGCATTGTTCTGTAGTAACCTATAAGAACAGTTGCATATTTATTTATTACCGTCATTACAAAAGCGTTGATCTTAATGCTTGTGTTCACAAATTCTTATATTTCATTATACCTAGCAAACGGGTCAGGTTGGGTTGGTTTGGGTAACAAAAGGGTCAAATGGGTCAAATAGGTCCAAACAGGTCATATACTTTTACATTTGATTTTTTACATTTATTATATTGTTTTAGTTACTATTAACATTTATAATATACATAAGAAAATATTAATGTACATAATAATTGATATAACCATTAATGCTTTCATAAATGATTGATGGATGAATCTTGTTATAGTCGACCCATTTGACCCATTCACAAGACCCATTAGACATGTGTTCTATTTATTGAACTTGGGATTTAATACCCGTTTGACCTGTTCTTTTATATTTTGTATAAGACTCAATAGGTTGAAGAAAAACTCATTGGACCTTTTTTTAGGTTTTGGTTTACATTGTCAGGCATATTTTTTTTCAAGACTCAATTGAGCAAAAAGCTTGACCCATTTGACCCAAATTTGAGAGAATGGGTCTCAATTGCCATGTATATATTTCACCAACCTAATATTTAGCCTTGTATATAGTCTATGTATAAACATGAAATAATATAGATAACCTGAATGAAGAAATTCAAATATATATGACAAGATTGGGCCAGGTTTCTTCCTAGGTAGCAGTTGGGGGCGGCTTATGTAACTGTGGGAGATGAACGCGTGGGTGGTTAAGTCACCATGGGTGATCCCGTACTGCGGTTAAGTCACCCTGGGTGATCCCGGACTGCTGTCCAAAAAGAAAAAAGAAAAAAAACAGTTCGATAAACTTACAATGTGCGAAGATGACCTAAGTTTCCAATACTTGGGGAGAGAGTGCCTGCTAATCCAGTACTAGCCATTTCACTAAAAAACACATTTGAACAAAATTAAAAAGGAGAAATAAATTAAGTTTAAATTTAAATACTATATTTAGAGATGGAGATATAAATATAAATACTAACAGAGAAATCACAAAACCCTCAGAAGAACAAGCAACCATATTCCAAGTACAAGGATCAACAGAATTAATATCCCATCCATTAAGCACATGATACTCATCTATCATTTTACCCTTCATAGACATCAATGCAGCCACTGTCAAATATACATTTCATATTTTCAGTTAACACAAACAAATTACTCCGTACTAATTAACCAAAAATCATATTCATAATAAAAATTCAATCTTTTTTGTTTTTAGAAAGCACCCACAAAAAGATTACCTTCATAGTTGACACCCTTTGGAGAAAGAAGGCTATCAGAAGCATCCACCACTAAAACCAAAACCTTAAATAAAACCACCCACAAAATTATAAACTTCATTCTGTTACAAAGAAGAAGAAAAAAACACACAAGTTTTTAGCAAAACCCCTAAAATAAAAATGGAAACTTGAGTCACTCAAATGGTTGTTGGCTTCTACTACAATTCTAAAGACAAATTTTGATGTTTTTTGTTTAATCTTCTTGGAATTAAGTGCCTCGAGTTACAAAAATGATAAAAATATGAGCTTGTTACTAGTGGTTTTAGTGTAAGTTGCAAGGAAACTAATAAAGAAATGGGTAAATGAGCATTGGGAGTGATGTTTGGAAATTGGGGGAATCAAATTTCAAAGTGAATTAAAAAAATATTTTATTTTTGAGATTTGAAAAATGACACAGATGGTTCCCTTGTCCTCTGCCATCAGTCAACTGACAAATTACCAATTACTTTGAGTATCAGGCTGTATTTTTGCTGAAACTCATTTTTTTCCTCTAATATTTCAATACATCTATCATTAACATCGTTAATGATTTATTTTAAATTCATTAAATTTATTTATATTTAAATTCACATACTTACGGTGAAATTTTTAGTGTAATTGAGCAATTTACTCTATATTTATAAATGGGTAGGAAGGTACAAAGTATACACTTATTTAATGATAAACTATCCGGACTTAAAAGTGATTTTCCATTATTTACTATCATCACTTGGTCTACTCGAAATTTTGACCAAGTGTTTCCATGTTATTTCTTCTTAGTCAGCTAAAATTTGACTAAATGTTTTCTGAACTATGTCTTCTAAGTCGACTGAAATTTGGCTAAGTGTTTGATGTTACATCTAAAGAGGCAGCACAAGAAAAGCCTTTAGAGGCAGCACAGAAAAGCCTTTAGAGGCAAAAGTAAAAAGACTCGTTAAAATTCACTAAGTGTTTTGTTGTTTGTTGTTACGTCTAAAGAGGGAGCACAAGAGGCAGCAAAGATTTTCTGCTCCCTCTTAGAGGTAGTAAGAAAAACACTTAGTACGAATTTTGGGATTTAGCATGTAATCCAAGTTTTGTTAACATGCGAAAAATTATTCATGTAAGCACTTTTGATATATTTGAGGAAATGATAATTCTTGTTTACGAAAAAGATAATTATCATAACCACTTTGACTATTATGGGAGATATTTATGTAGAGTCAATCGGTCAACTGATTCGAATATATCTCCTACCATAATTACGGTGCCTATAAATACATAGATGATTATTCACGAGAGATATACACAGTATGAAGCCTAAATACTCTTCTGCGAAAGGGTTCTTGTTTTCTGCCAAAAACAAGAACGCAATTTTTGTCTTATCCTAAAATTGTAACGACCCGTCAAAATCGTCATTGACGGCGCCGTTAACTTAGGTCCCGTTACGTGGTCATAGTCCCTAAATGAGACGCGTTTGACCAAAATTATGTCGCATTCATTTGAAACGTGCATGACTTGCAAAGTTTTAAGTAACCAAACGGTTCGACAACATGTATAACTTTACAAAAGTTATAAAGTATAAATGAAATAACTTGCGACATAATCAGTTGAAAATCACAGTTGCTATAAATAGCGTAAGTATGTAAACAGTATGCTTAAATTCAAAGGTGCTATCACTAGCGTATGCATGTATGCTTGACCCCAAACAAGTAATCAAAGTGTGCGGAAGCATGTATCAAGTAGCCAAGTATGAACCTGAGAAACATATAGAAAACTGTCAACGAAAAACGTTGGTGAAATCATAGGTGTATTTGTAAACGTGTTTTTGAACCACAAGATTTTGTATAGTTGATTATCCAAATCGTTTGCATTCCAAAAGTACGTTCGCGAGCACCCAATTATCAAGACTTAACTGTTTTGTACCCTGTTACGTAGTGTTAGAACATACACTATACTCGAAAATATATTTCATCCGCTAACGATAGCGAACCGTCCGAATGAGGGCTCGTCAAGTGTGATGACCCGGAAATTTTTGACCAAATTTAAACTTAATCTTTAACGTTTCCGACACGATAAGCAAAGTCTATGAAGTTGAATCTAAAAATTTTAGAACTGTTTCATTACATTTGACTGCTCTCGACGATTCATGAACAATTATATGTATGTATATATATATATATGTACAAGTAAAAACGACTTTCCTACAGTAAAACACTATTTGCTACAGTAAAATAACTTTGCTACAGTAAAACACTATTTGCTACAGTAAAACACTATTTGCACAGTGAAACCGTATTTTGCTACAGTGCTACCGTATTTTGCTACAGTGCTACAGTGATTTGCTACAACCACACTATTTGCTACAGTAAACACTATTTGCTGCAGTACACTATTTGCTACAGTAAACACTATTTGATGTCGACGAACTAGCAAACAAAAATGGATAAGGCGGCCATGCGATCGCATGGCAAAAACACTGAAAACGCATGCGATCGCATGAGGTACTGTAGCAGGCCACATACTATAAAAGCTCGATTCATTCCTCCGAATTATTATTTTTTTATATTATTATTATTATTATTATTATTATTATTATTATTATTATTATTATTATTATTATTATTATTAAGATTATTAAGATTAATATTATTATTATTAATCTTATTATAATATTATTATTAGTAGTATATATACCAAAAATACTACGACGAGGTTATGAGCGTGTCACCTTCAAAATGGGTTTTTGAGCGGGATAGAGCTAAGGAAATTATGGGTTATTGCCAAGGAGGTTATGGGTAATGTTCGAGGGTATATTTGTGAATCAAATCTAGTGTTTATCATTTCTGTTGCGTCTACGTACTTTCCTACAATATTGAATCTCAATATTGATACGTAAGCACTCATATTTTATCTTTTATACATTAATTGTGTATCCATGTCTAGTGCTCGAGTATATATATTTATGCATGCTTGTATGCTAAATTTTGTCGTTAAACAGTTATGATGAATCACGAAGTAAATACATATATTACTGATAAAATGTATATGATATTCATGTTTTTGGAAAGCTGGCGAAAAATCAACAACTTTTCATTTAGAAATCGCGTAATTTCGGTGAACGAATTAAAAGATATGATCAACTGTATTATGATTGACATTGATTGAAATTGCTTTTGAAACTTGTTTGTAAGAATGATAAATTGGATTTTTGAATATTACCAGCCAAGTAAATGAATCCATATATATGGCACGTCTCGTTTTGTTGAATTATTGTCAAAATTGACTTTTTGAAACGACTTTGGATAACTTTTGTATGTTGATCTCGAGCATTAGGATTGTGATACACTATGACCTGACCTAGCTTGATAGACATTTATTGACCAACATATGTTCTCTAGGTTGAGATCTACGGTTATTTGGTAATCCGAGTTTCGATCATATTTTGGTGAACGACTTTATATGCTGCTAAGGTGAGTTTCATTGCTCCCTTTTTAATTGCTTTTGCAATATATTTTTGGACTGAGAATACATGCAATTTATTTTAAATGCAATGGACACAAGTACATACTAAATTCTACACCGAGTTTGAACTGAAAATCCCTTAGCTTTGGTAACTAGTAACTGCCAGTTATAAGAACTGGTGGGCGCGAGTAGTTGTATATGGATCCATAGGGCTTGACATCCCCGTCTGTTCCAGGCATAGAAACCCTAGCCTGAACTATAAAACAGACGTATGCTATTTGAGTTTAGTACACGTTAGTTTGCGTGTATTGTACATGTTGGTTGCATGTATGTTAAAACAGGGGTACTTATTATAACGTTAAAGTTTAGTTACCAGGGTGCTCAATCTTGTAGAATATTTTGATAAATGTTTCTGGATGAAACAACTGAAATCTTGTGATCCACCTTTATATACAGATTATATGAAACAATAAAACTATGAACTCACCAACCTTTGTGTTGACACTTGTTAGCATGTTTATTCTCAGGTTTCCTAGAAGTCTTCCGCTGTTTGCTTATATGTTATACAAGCTATGTGCATGGAGTCTTATATGGCATATTTTTCGAGGAAACGTTGCATTCACCAAATCATCACCATGTATCTTATTTTGACTGCATTGTCAACGGAAGTACTATTGTAAACTATTATTACGGTGATTGTCTATATGTAGAAATCCTTAGATGTCGAAAACCTTTGATATAAATATACATTTATGGTGTGCCTTTTCAAAAGAATGCAATGTTTACAAAACGTATCATATAGAGGTCAAATACCTCGCAATGAAATCGATGAAAGACGTGTTCATCCTTATAGATTTGGAGCGATCGTCACAGTTGGTATCAGAGCATTGGTCCTAGCGAACCAGGTCTTGCATGAGTGTGTCTAACTGATATTTGTTAGGATGCATTAGTAAGTCTGGACTTCGACCGTGTCTGCATGTCAAAAGTTTTGCTTATCATTTTTTTTATCGAAAATTACCTGCTTATCATTCCTAGTGTGACGATCGCTCCAAATTCATATGGACGAACACGTCATTCATCGATTTCATTGCGAGGTATTTGACCTCTATATGATACGTTTTGTAAACATTGCATTCTTTTGAAAAGGTACACCATAAATGAATATTTAAATTAAAGGTTTTCGACATTTGATGATTTCTACATATAGACAATCACCGTAAATAATAGTTTACAATAGTACTTTCGTTGACAATGCAGTCAAAATAAGATACATGATGATGATTTGGTGAATGCAACGTTTCTTTGAAAAATATGCCATGTAAGACTCCATGCACATAGCTTGTCTAACATATAAGCAAACATCGGAAGACTTCTAGGGAACCTGAGAATAAACATGCTAACAAGTGTCAACACAAAGGTTGGTGAGTTCATAGTTTTAATGTTGCGCATAATCTGTATATAAAGGTGGATCACAAGATTTCAGTTGTTTCATCCAGAAACGTTTATCAAAATATTCTACAAGATTGAGCACCCTGGTAACTAAACTTTAACGTATATATAATAAGTACCCCTGTTTTAACATACATGCAACCAACATGTACAATACACGCAAACCAACGTGTATTAGACTCAAATAGCATACGTCTGTTTTATAGTTCAGGCTAGGGTTTCTATACCTGGAACAGACGGGAATGTCAAGCCCTATGGATCCATATACAACTATTCGCGCCCACCAGTTCTTATAACCGACAGTTACTAGTTACCAAAGCTAAGGGATTTTCGGTTCAAACTCAGTGTAGAATTTTGTATGTACTTGTATCCATTGCGTTTAAAATAAAGTGCATGTATTCTCAGCCCAAAAATATATATTGCAAAAGCATTTAAAAAGGGAGCAAATGAAACTCACTTTATCAGCATATAAAGTCGTTCACCAAAATGTGACCGAAACTCGGATTACCAAATAACCGTAGATCTCAACCTAGAGAACATATGTTGGTCAATAAATGTTTATCAAGCTAGGTCAGGTCATAGTGTATCACAATCCTAATGCTCGAGATCGACATACAAAAGTTATCCAAAGTCGTTTCAAAAAGTCAATTTTGACAATAGTTCAACAAAACGAGACGTACCTTATTTAAGGATTCATTTACTCGGTTGATAATATTCAAAAATCCAATTTATCAATCTTACAAACAAGTTGTTTAAATACTAATTGCAGATTCAAAAGCAATTCCAATTAACGTCAATTATAATTCAGTTGACCATAACTTTTGACTCGTTCATCGAAATTACGCGATTTCAAAATGAAAAGTTATTGATTTTTCGCCAGCTTTCCAAAAACATGTATATCATATATCTTTTACCAGTAATATATGTATTTAATTCGTGATTCATTATGAACTGTTTAACGACGAAATTTAGCATACAAGCTTGTATAAATATATATACTCGAGCACTAGACATGGATACACTATTAGTATATAAAAGATAAAATATAAATGCTTACGTATCAATATTGTGATTCAATATTTCAGAAAAGTATGTAGACGTAACGGAGATGATAAACATTAGGTTTAATTCATAAATATACCCCCGAACATTACCCATAATTTCCTTAGCTCTATCCCGCTCGAAAACCCATTTTGAAGGTGACACGCTCATAACCTCGTCGTAGTATTTTATGTATAATACTAATTAATTATACTAATAATAATAAGATTAATAATAATTTTAATCTTAATAATAATAATAATAATAATAATAATAATAATAATAATAATAATAATAATAATAATAATATAAATAAATACTTACAGAGTAATTTTAAGAGTGTGAGAAAAACAACATTGAAATCGTGCAATTTATAGAACCTTTTCTGAAAAAGCACCCCATGCGATCGCATGGGTTTTATGCCTATTTCTCATGCGATCGCATGTCCCCAAAATCCAGCTCACAATTTTTTGTTGTTTTGCTTGTCGACATAATTAAATATAATATATATAATATATATAATTTAAATTAATTAATTATATATTATATTATATTCTCGTGCATAGTTGACTTGAAATTTTCGTTCCGATGTCTCGTACGTTGTCACTCGACTTATGCCCCGGTTCCGGTTTCTCGAACGCATTTTCATATGCTTAGAAAACTATCACTTTACGTTTCGTGACTCGTACCTTTGTCAAAATATAGTCTTAAATTATCAATAAACTATACCACTCAAAGTATATCTTAATCTTTCGAGTGTTTTGGTCATTTACTTCTATAAATCATTGTCTCGTTATTTATTAATATAATAGTATTTATCAAACGTTTCATAACCAAGTTAATATCTATTCTTAATATTTATAAACATATCGCAATTTATTCATATATCTAATTCTAACAGTTAATATTCCTTATTATTGTATGTGTCCAAATTACGTTATTTAAACAAACACTTTACCATTTATTCCGAATACCGTTAAACATGAATGATTTCCCAAATCAACGTGGACCTCACAACAGAAACTCGTAATAATATTATAATTCTTAAGGGACTCTATAAATATCTTTTAATTCAATCGATTGGCATAATCTTTTAACTCGGTAGTTAAATAAATCAATCAGATATTCAAACCAACAAGTTTAATGCACAGTACCGTATACCCAACACTTTGTTACGTTTTCAAGTTATAGTATATGTATCTATTTACATATAATTGTTCGCGAATCATTGAGAACAATCGAAGGGTAATTTAATAGTTCAAAAGTTTTGAGATTCAGCTTAACAGACTTTGCTTATCGTGTCAGAAATATTAAACCATATCGAGAATTTGGTTCAGAATAAGTCGAAATTTTCTGGGTCATCACAGTACCTACCCGTTAAAAAATTTCGTCCCGAAATTTGAGTGAGGTCGTCATGGCTAACAATATAAATGTTTTCATGACGAATATGAGTCGATAAATAGAGTTTTATCACCGTTGAATAATATAGATAGAACAATCCAATTACTCGAAGCGTATGAGAGAAGTTATCATAAAAGAGTGAAGATGAGTAAATACATGTTCACCTTAACTGGTGACGTAGTCACGGTTGATTTCCGGAATTCAAGAAATTTGGAGAAAATCTTCATAATAAAATTTGATTCTTCGGTAATTAAGAAAATTAAGATTTCCTTTGATTGAATGCGTAATCTACCTCGGTTGCTATATCTGATATTTCGTTATAAATTGACCACTTCCGTTTCATTTATTTTCACCACTTCTATAATCTTCTTCCTTATTTCATACTTCTAACAAATTGTGAAATGCTTCATCCAGTTCTGATTCTTGATATACTCCTAACTTTCATATATGTCATTCTTCTTTTTCATCTACCACCAGAGGAAGTTATTTTCTTCTACCATTACCTTGGGGTTATAGTGTTTTTCATTCTCCCGTGTCTTTATATTGCTATACGCATTGATATACACGGTTTGTAAATTTCGGGGTTGTTATCGGGCTTATATTATCCATTATATTTCGGAGCTTCATGCTTTCGTTTTCTCTTCCCGACCTTAAGTCAAGCGAATAATGGCCCAGAATTCGTAGGTATGGAGTTTTGGATGAACATAGTTAATGTTCTGAGAAGATAATCGTAATGGCACGATCTTGATTTGACAAATTACCAGAATATCCGGAAAGATAGAAGTATCAAGAAGATATGTTCTTAATATGTTTGGAGATTGGATAAAATGTAAGAGTAGTGTAACATGGCACATGATGACGGTATGGACTGTGAATCATCATGTTTCATTAGAAACTCAGCATGACTTACTGTAATATAATCACGTTGATCAAGTGTCATTATATTATACTAACTCATGCTTCAGCTCCCAACACCACTTCAAAATGTTCATATTTTAAACTCGAAAGTTTCAGAATTTAGAAACTAAAATAGTTTCTTTTATGGTATAACACAGATATCGCAAGGAGAATATTGATTTCCGATAATAATGATTATGGAATTATCTCCAGAAATATGGAGGACATTTATAATGAAAGATCCGATGATATCTTAGAATTTCTAATATCAGAGGATGATGAAGAATATTGTCCTCAAGGGTTTAGATTCGGAAGCAAGGTATTCGTTAATGGCTTCAGCAGATACTGAATCATTTGGATTCTTTGAAGGTAGATTTCGTCTTTGTGATTTGTCTACAGCCTCCTTCATGGTCTGCTCAATCCATTTTCCAGTTCTAAACCTTCTCTTTTCTCAGCTTTACCACCATACTATTCTTTATCATCAAACTTTTGACTGTTAAGGTCGTTTACAGTTTTTGCTGCTTCATCAGCATTTTTCCAAAATTCGGAGAACTAGTTTCGTAGTTTGGGGTGTTTTTCAGAAACTTCACATTCGAAGTATGTAAATCTAGAAGATAGACATTATATGTATATATATATATAACTGTTGGCATAGAATTACTGCAAAATTCGAAATACTGATTTCTAATTCCCGGTAGTTGGTATGGCAATTACCGTTTCAAGACGTGGATGAGTACATGATAGGGTTTCTATGAGTATAAGGATTTTTCGGAAGGTCAAAGATCAATGAAATTGTTGGTAGATTTACTGCTAATGTGGTGGAACATGAAAGGTTCCCCGGTAACAATGATGAAGGGGTAATTGTTATTATAAGGCTTATTCGAATGAACAATTGAATGTGATTTGCTGGAGTGGTGACAAAACTGTCTATTTTGAAAAGGGATTGAAAAGTTATTTTAGCTAATAAATGCCAAAGGGTCTGACACGGAGGATATGTGTTAAACTATGACTTTGATTTCGAGGGTTTTTCAGGTACAAGACCGAGGTTAACATGTGGTTGGATCATCATCTCGATGATTCATTATTTGAAGTGTCTTCAGGAATTTCAAAGGGTTTGAACACGGATTGTAATCGTTAATATACATATAATGTTCTAGCACAGTTTTGAAGTCAAAGCATAGCTTTGAAAGATTTAGGAATCTAAGAATAATGTCTTTTGTTAAATCTTGACTCGGATTTTGATTTGTCAAAATCAAAATATGTAATTAAATTTGGATGATGATGGTTGTTTTGATTTTTATAAAAGAATATATATTGTGTGAAAGTAGTGAGTATAGTTGATGATTTGTTGAATCAGAATCGAAGAATGTAACATATTAATTGTGAATTTATATATCTCTCGGGTATTACCTACCCGTTAAAATATTCTCACCATTAACAGTTTGTACAAAAGAATTTTCTTAATTACAATCTTTATGAAAATATACCTACATATATATTTTCCTTAGATGTAATCATGGATTTAATGAGTTAATATAATATTAATCTCATCTGGTTTTCGACTAGGACTAGAATATATAATCTCCAAAACTTTTAGAAACTACATATTCTCTGCAAAATATTTCTTCGATGAAGTTATGAATCAATACTTCATCATTTGTTATTGTTGATATTCCTTGGTATTTATGGTACGTATGACGTTGATGTTTGAGGTACAGATTGTGATGTTGAGGTGTGGGATGCGGATGTTGTTGTTGGTGGTGGTGATGGTACTGTTGGTGTTGCTGATGGTGGTACTGTTGCTGCCGGTGCTGCTAGTGGTGCTTGTAACCTTTGCACCACATTCTCCAAAGCCACTATCCGAGCGCGAAGCTCGTTGACTTCTTCTATTACACTGGGGTGATTGTTGGTTCAGACGAGTGGACAAATAAGATCTAGAATTTGAGATAATATATAATCGTGACGAGACACTCTGGAAATGAGAGAGAAAATGGTGTCTCGAATAGGTTCGCTGGTAAGTGCTTCAGGTTCTTCACCAAGAGGGCAATGTGGTGGATGGAAGGGATCACCTTCTTCTTGTCTCTAATGATTAAGTAGACTACGAACCCATCCCCAATTTATCCAGAATAGATGATGGCTAATTGGTTGATCCATTCCGGTTACACTGTCTTCGAAATTCAGGTGAATATCCATATCGAAATAGCTGTCGGAGTTTAAGGAATTTGAACTAGATACGTGATCCATCTTGTATAATCAGGGAATTGATTTTGATACGAGATAGATTATAGGATTTAGTTTGGTATTCTCCGATACATAATTTGCATATGTATATATAATACCAAAATCCCATAAGTTACGAAGAAATTTTCGGAAGATATCAGGAAAAGTTTACAGTAACAGATACGCTAAGATATGAAATTTTGTCTATACACTATTTATGCAATAAATGCAGGAAAACGTGTCTAGACTTAAGAATGATAAGCATGTAATTTCCGACAAGAAATGATAAGCAAAACTTTTAACATGCAGACACGGTCGAAGTCCAGACTTACTAATGCATCTTAACAACTATCAGTTAGACACATTCATGCAAGACCTGGTTCGCTAGGACCAACGCTCTGATACCAACTGTGACGATCGCTCCAAATTCATATGGACGAACACGTCATTCATCGATTTCATTGCGAGGTATTTGACCTCTATATGATACGTTTTGTAAACATTGCATTCTTTTGAAAAGGCACACCATAAATGAATATTTAAATCAAAGGTTTTCGACATTTGATGATTTCTACATATAGACAATCACCGTAAATAATTGTTTACAATAGTACTTTCGTTGACAATGCAGTCAAAATAAGATACATGGTGATGATTTGGTGAATGCAACGTTTCTTTGAAAAATATGCCATGTAAGACTCCATGCACATAGCTTGTCTAACATATAAGCAAACAGCGGAAGACTTCTAGGAAACCTGAGAATAAACATGCTAACAAGTGTCAACACAAAGGTTGGTGAGTTCATAGTTTTAATGTTGCGAATAATCTGTATATAAAGGTGGATCACAAGATTTCAGTTGTTTCATCCAGAAACGTTTATCAAAATATTCTACAAGATTGAGCATCCTGGTAACTAAACTTTAACGTATATATAATAAGTACTCCAGTTTTAACATACATGCAACCAACATGTACAATACATGCAAACCAACGTGTATTAGACTCAAATAGCATACGTCTGTTTTATAGTTCAGGCTAGGGTTTCTATACCTGGAACAGACGGGAATGTCAAGCCTTATGGATCCATATACAACTATTCACGCCCACCAGTTCTTATAACCGACAGTTACTAGTTACCAAAGCTAAGGGATTTTCGGTTTAAACTCAGTGTAGAATTTTGTATGTACTTGTATCCATTGCGTTTAAAATAAAGTGCATGTATTCTCAGCCCAAAAATATATATTGCAAAAGCATTTAAAAAGGGAGCAAATGAAACTCACTTTATCAGCATATAAAGTCGTTCACCAAAATGTGACCGAAACTCGGATTATCAAATAACCGTAGATCTCAACCTAGAGAACATATGTTGGTCAATAAATGTTTATCAAGCTAGGTCAGGTCATAGTGTATCACAATCCTAATGCTCGAGATCGACATACAAAAGTTATCCAAAGTCGTTTCAAAAAGTCAATTTTGACAATAGTTCAACAAAACGAGACGTACCTTATTTAAGGATTCATTTACTCGGTTGATAATATTCAAAAATCCAATTTATCAATCTTACAAACAAGTTGTTTAAATACTAATTGCAGATTCAAAAGCAATTCCAATTAATGTCAATTATAATTCAGTTGACCATAACTTTTGACTCATTCATCGAAATTATACGATTTCTAAATGAAAAGTTATTGATTTTTCGCCAGCTTTCCAAAAACATGTATATCATATACCTTTTACCGATAATATATGTATTTAATTCGTGATTCATTATGAACTGTTTAACGATGAAATTTAGCATACAAGCTTGTATAAATATATATACTCGAGCACTAGACATGGATACACTATTAGTATATAAAAGATAAAATATAAATGCTTACGTATCAATATTGTGATTCAATATTTCAGAAAAGTATGTAGACGTAACGAAGATGATAAACATTAGGTTTGATTCATAAATATACCCCCGAACATTACCCATAATTTCCTTAGCTCTATCCCGCTCGAAAACCCATTTTGAAGGTGACACGCTCATAACCTCGTCGTAGTATTTTATGTATAATACTAATTAATAATACTAATAATAATAAGATTAATAATAATTTTAATCTTAATAATAATAATATAAATAATATAAATAAATACTTACAGAGTAATTTTAAGAGTGTGAGAAAAACAACATTGAAATCGTGCAATTTATAGAACCTTTTCTGAAAAAGCACCCCATGCGATCGCATGGGTTTTATGCCTATTTCTCATGCGATCGCATGACCCCAAAATTCAGCTCACAATTTTTTGTTGTTTTGCTTGTCGACATAATTAAATATAATATATATAATATATATAATTTAAATTAATTAATTATATATTATATTATATTCTCGTGCATAGTTGACTTGAAATTTTCGTTCCGATGTCTCGTACGTTGTCACTCGACTTATGCCCCGGTTCCGGTTTCTCGAACGCATTTTCATATTCTTAGAAAACTATCACTTTACGTTTCGTGACTCGTACCTTTGTCAAAATATAGTCTTAAATTATCAATAAACTATACCACTCAAAGTATATCTTAATCTTTCGAGTGTTTTGGTCATTTACTTCTATAAATCATTGTCTCGTTATTTATTAATATAATAGTATTTATCAAACGTTTCATAACCAAGTTAATATCTATTCTTAATATTTATAAACACGTTTTAAAATACATATCGCAATTTATTCATATATCTAATTCTAACAGTTAATATTCCTTATTATTGTATGTGTCCAAATTACGTTATTTAAACAAACACTTTACCATTTATTCCGAATACCGTTAAACATGAATGATTTCCCAAATCAACGCGGACCTCACAACAGAAACTCGTAATAATATTATAATTCTTAAGGGACTCAATAAATATCTTTTAATTCAATCGATTGGCATAATCTTTTAACTCAGTAGTTAAATAAATCAATCAGATATTCAAACCAACAAGTTTAATGCACAGTACCGTATACTCAACACTTTGTTACGTTTTCAAGTTATAGTATATGTATCTATTTACATATAATTGTTCGCGAATCATTGAGAACAATCGAAGGGTAATTGAATAGTTCAAAAGTTTTGAGATTCAGCTTAACAGACTTTGCTTATCGTGTCAGAAATATTAAACCATACCTGAAGCACTTACCGGCGAACCTGTTCGTAATACCATTTTCTCTCTCATCTCCAGAATATCTCGTCATGATCATATACTCTCTCAAATTCTGGATCTCATTCATCCGCTTGTCCGAACCGCCAATCATCCCGGTGTAGTAGAAGAAGTCAACGAGCTTCGCGCTCGGATAGTGGCTTTGGAGAATATGGTGCAAAGGTTACAAGCACCAGCAGAATCACCGGCATCAACAGTACCACCGACAACAACACCAACAGTACCATTACCACCACCAACAACATCCGCACCGCAAGCCTCAATATCACAACATGTACCTCGAACATCAATGTCATATGCACCATAGATACCAAGGAGTACCAACAACAACTGATAAAGTATTGATTCATAACTTCATTGGAGAAATATTCTGCGGCGATTATGTAATCTCTAAAGTCTTAGAGATAATCTATTCCAGCCGTAACCGTAAATCAGATGAGTGGACCGAAATGATAGAAGGAAGAGTAGAAACCCTTACCGGAATGGTGCACGATTTACAAGCTAGACTTGTTTTACCAGCAGCATCAACAGTATCGTCAGTATCACCAACACCGGTAAAACCTGTAGCACTACAAGTTCCGCCAATTTCATAATCACCAACATCATCACAAATCAACAACGCGTATATTACATCAACGAGTTATGAAGTATTAACTCATTTTCCCTGAAGAAATTATATGTATATTTTATATATATATGTGAAATTTGAAAACAAAATAAATCTTTTCGTACTAAGCTATTACATGTGAATCATAACTGGTAGGTACTACTCGGTTAGTTCATGTTACTAATATGCTATACATCCTTCGTTAATGACTTAACAATCGTTAACTACAATCTCTGTTTCAACTCAATGAATTTCATTTCCTAATAAACCAAGTGTATTATTCAATTACATAATTGATTTTACATTTTTCATTTTCGACGTACTCATACTTTCTAGAAAACATCATCTGTGCCTTGTAAGGTTCACAAAAATTCCACGAGCATCAACATCCTTCACCGAGGAATATCAATAAGAATAAATAATGAAGAATTGATTTCATTAGTGAAATACTCCGCGAAGATTAGGTAATCTCTAATGTTTTGGAGATTATTCATTTCTAATTCAAGCCAAAAATCAAATGAGCTTAATATGATATTAACTCATTAAATCTGTATTACATATGAAGAAAATATACATACAGATATTTTCATAAAGACTGTAACGAAAATTTTTTGTACAAAGTATTAATTGTGAATTTTTTTTAACGGGTAGGTAATACTCGAGAAATATTTAGGTTTGCAATTAATATGTTACACTGTACATTCTTCAACTTTGATTCAAAAATTATTAACAATACTCACAACGATATACAATCATTTTTATACAAATTCAATTATATATTCTGATATTGACGGATCAGAATCCAAGTCATAACTCTGAACCGGTGACATCATTCTTAGATCTCTACATCTTTCAAAGCTATACTTTGACTTCAAATCTGTGCAAGATCCATTAGCATTGTTTTTACCGAAAATAACCTTGCAATTTCTTTTCAAAGTATCCATTATTATCAACCGTTCAACCAGTTAACGACGACCTTTCAGACTTGTAATTTGGCATATACGTTTTTTTTTGTTACTGGAGAACCTTTCATGTTCCACCACGTTAACAGTAAATGTACCAGCAAATTCATTAATCTGTGACTTAAAGTCTCTCCGAAAAACCATTATAATTGTTCATTGAAACCCTATCATGTACTCATCCACATCTTGTAACGGTAATTGCCATACCAGCTACCGGGAATTAGCAATCAGTATTTCGAATTTCGCAGCAATTCTACGCCAACAGTTATATATACACATATAATATCTATCTCCTAGACTTATTTACTTCGAAGGTGAAGTTTCTGAAAAACACCTAAACTGCGAAACTAGTTCTCCGAATTTTGGAAAAAATGCTGATGAAGTAGCAAAAACTGTAAACGACCTTAACAGTCAAAAGTTTGATGATAAAGAATAGTATGGTGGTAAAGCTGAGAAAAAGAGAAGGTTTGGAACTGGAAAACGGATTGAGCAGACCATGAAGGAGGCTGTGGACAAATCATAAAGACTAAACCTGCCTTCAAAGAATACAAATGATTCAGTATCTGCTGAAGTCATTAACGAATACCTTGCTCCTTACTCAAAATCTGTTACGAACAAATCTTCTTCATCATCCTTCGATATTAGAAATTCTAAGATATTATCATATCTTTCATTATAAATATCTTCGATATTTCTGAAGATATCTTCATAACTATTATCATCCGAAATTATTTATCTCTTCACGCTATCTGTGTTACATCATAAAAGAAACTATTTTAGTTTCTAATTTCTGAAAATTTTGAAAAATGGATGTTTTTGAAGTAGTGTTGGGAATTGAAGCATGAGTTAGTATAATATAATGACACTTGATCAACATGATTATATTACAATAAGTCATGCCGAGTTTCTAATGGAACGTGATAAAGGTTCACAGATCCCACCCTCATCATGAACCATGTTACATAACTCTTTCATTCTATTTAACCTCTAAACATATCAAGAAAATATTTTTCTTGATGATTCGGTTTTTTTCGAGGTATTCTGGTAATTTGACAAGTCAGATTGTGCCATTACCATTTCTTTCTTAGAATATTAATAATGTTCATTCCGAAATTCATATCTGCGAATTCTGGACCATTACAAGCAATGCTTAGTCACAAGAAGAAGAAACGAAGGGACAAAACTCCGAAATAGAAATTAGGGTATAAATCGCAGCAAATAAAAGAAAGCATTAACTGGGGATGACAATAATTATAGAAGAGAAAACGAAAGCGTGAAACTCCGAAATATAATGGAAAATATAAAGCCCGAAAATAACCCCGAAATTACAAACCGTGTATATCAATGCGTATAACAATATAAAGACACGGAAGAATGAAAAACAATATAACCCCAAGGTAATAGTAGAAGAAAATAACCTCCTCTGGTGGCAGATGAAAAAGAAGAATGAATGATATGATAGCCAAGAAAATATCAAGAATCAGAACTGGATTAAGCATTTTCACAATCTATTGGGATGTATGAACTAAGAAAGAAGATTATAGGAGTGGTGAAAATAAATGAAACGGAATAGGTCAATTTATAGCGAAATATCAGACATAGCAATCGAGGCAGATTATGCATTTAATCAAAGGAAATCCTAATTTCCTTAAATTCTGAAGAATCAAATCTTATTTAAATTATGAAGATTTTCTATTCCTTAAATTCCGGAAATCAATCGTTACTACATCAAGAGATAAGACGAATCTCTATTCTCCATTTCACTCTATTACGATAACTTCTCAATCGGATTGTTTATCCGTATTATTCAATGGTGATAAAATTCTATTTACCAACTCATATTCGTTATGAAAACATTTTTTATTGTTAGTCATGACGACCTCACTCAAATTTCGGGACGAAATTTATTTAACGGGGAGGTACTGTGATGACCCATAAATTTCTGACCAAATTTAAACTTAATCTTTAACGTTTCCGACACGATAAGCAACGTCTATGAAGTTGAATCTCAAAATTTTAGAACTGTTTCATTACATTTGACTGCTTTCGACGATTCATGAACAATTATATGTATGTATATATATATATATATATATATATATATATATATATATATATATATATATATATATATATATATATATATATATATATATATATATATATATATATATGTACAAGTAAAAACGACTTTCCTACAGTAAAACACTATTTGCTACAGTAAAATGACTTTACTACAGTAAAACACTATTTGCTACAGTAAAATACTATTTGCTACAGTGAAACCGTATTTTGCTACAGTGCTACCTTATTTTGCTACAGTGCTACAGTAACACTATTTGCTACAGTGCACTATTTGCTACAGTACACTATTTGCTACAGTACACTATTTGCTACAGTACACTATTGCTATAGTAAAACACTATTTGATGTCGACAAACTAGCAAACAAAAACGGATAAGGCGGCCATGCGATCGCATGGAAAAAATAATGAAAACTCATGCGATCGCATGAGGTACTGTAGCAGGCCACATACTATAAAAGCTCGATTCATTCCTCCGAATTATTATTTTTTATATTATTATTATTATTATTATTATTATTATTATTATTATTATTATTATTATTATTATTTTTAAGATTAATATTATTATTATTAATCTTATTATATTATTATTATTAGTAGTATATATACCTAAAATACTACGACGAGGTTATGAGCGTGTCACCTTCAAAATGGATTTTTGAGCGGGATAGAGCTAAGGAAATTATGGGTTATTGCCAAGGAGGTTATGGGTAATGTTCGAGAGTATATTTGTGAATCAAATCTAGTGTTTATCATCTCTGTTGCGTCTACGTACTTTCCTACAATATTGAATCTCAATATTGATACGTAAGCACTCATATTTTATCTTTTAAACATTAATTGTGTATCCATGTCTAGTGCTCGAGTATATATATTTATGCATGCTTGTATGCTAAATTTAATCGTTAAACAGTTATGATGAATCACGAAGTAAATACATATATTACTGATAAAAATGTATATGATATGCATGTTTTTGGAAAGCTGGCGAAAAATCAATAACTTTTCATTTAGAAATCGCGTAATTTCGGTGAACGAATTAAAAGATATGATCAACTGAATTATGATTGACATTGATTGAAATTGCTTTTGAAACTTGTTTGTAAGAATGATAAATTGGATTTTTGAATATTACCAGCCAAGTAAATGAATCCATATATATGGCACGTCTCGTTTTGTTGAATTATTGTCAAAATTGACTTTTTGAAACGACTTTGGATAACTTTTATATGTTGATCTCGAGCATTAGGATTGTGATACACTATGACCTGACCTAGCTTGATAGACATTTATTGACCAACATATGTTCTCTAGGTTGAGATCTACGGTTATTTGGTAATCCGAGTTTCGATCATATTTTGGTGAACGACTTTATATGCTGCTAAGGTAAGTTTCATTGCTTCCTTTTTAATTACTTTTGCAATATATTTTTGGGCTGAGAATACATGCAATTTATTTTAAATGCAATAGACACAAGTACATACTAAATTCTACACCGAGTTTGAACCGAAAATCCCTTAGCTTTGGTAACTAGTAACTGCCAGTTATAAGAACTGGTGGGCGTGAGTAGTTGTATATGGATCCATAGGGCTTGACATCCCCATCTGTTCCAGGTATAGAAACCCTAGCCTGAACTATAAAACAGACGTATGCTATTTAAGTTTAGTACACGTTGGTTTACGTGTATTGTACATGTTGGTTGCATGTATGTTAAAACAGGGGTACTTATTATAACGTTAAAGTTTAGTTACCAGGGTGCTCAATCTTGTAGAATATTTTGATAAACGTTTCTGGATGAAACAACTGAAATCTTGTGATCCACCTTTATATATAGATTATATGAAACAATAAAACTATGAACTCACCAACCTTTGTGTTGACACTTGTTAGCATGTTTATTCTCAGGTTTCCTAGAAGTCTTCCACTGTTTGCTTATATGTTATACAAGCTATGTGCATGGAGTCTTATATGGCATATTTTTCGAGGAAACGTTGCATTCACCAAATCATCACCATGTATCTTATTTTGACTGCATTGTCAACGGAAGTACTATTGTAAACTATTATTACGGTGATTGTCTATATGTAGAAATCATCAGATGTCAAAAACCTTTGATATAAATATACATTTATGGTGTGCCTTTTCAAAAGAATGCAATGTTTACAAAACGTATCATATAGAGGTCAAATACCTCGCAATGAAATCGATGAATGACGTGTTCGTCCTTATGGATTTGGAGCGATCGTCACATCAAGCCCATGTGATCACATAACATAAGTTCACATTTACACCCTGCAAGTGTAACTAATGATAATTGAATTGAGGCTTTTTGTTCTAACTCGCTGTGGAATGTTTATTTTCGTACTTGTGTTCAAAGTATAAAAGTATGATACGTATATGTTTCTCATCCCATGATTTAAAGAATAAAAGTTGTTGAAAAGATGGGACTATGATCTCACCTCGGGTGCACGAGTATAAATGTACTTCACAAAGTAAACGTGTGCATGAAAGTTGTTTAGTCTTGACCTAAACAAGTATGTTATATAAATACCGGGTAAGACAAAAGGTCGGTTAAAATGTGTTCAATTAGTCCTATGGCTCGTTACGACTTGATTAATATAGCATGTGAATCACGTTGTCAAGTTTCATGCAAGATATAAGTATAAAAGTATGTTAGAACGATTGCATAAGTATTTGGTTAAGTTTGACTAAAAGTCAACTTGGTCAAAGTCAACGGGGTCGGGTCGGGTTTCCGACCATTCCACATAAAAACGTAGTCATATATAAGCATGTTGGCAAAATTTCATGTTAAACGGAGTTGCGAGTAAGCGGGGATGAATTTGTGAAAAACAAAACACAAGTGATTTGGGTCTGGGGAAGTGCACGGCGCGCATTACAGCGTGGAATCAGGTCAGGTACCATTACAGGGGTTAAGCATCTGTACCTTCACAATTGCGCAGCGCGCTTTACTACACGAAAAATGATGTTTGCTGAATTTTTGTTAAGTCTCGAACCAAACTTCATACAAACATAACTCATGAACTGAAAACATTCAAAACGCATGCCATACATCGTTGGAAAGGTAATTTAACGAGGAACACAATTAAGCACATATCATTAATCAATTTCATCATTTTAAATAACCAAAACCTCGTCGAATGATCATTAAAAGATTATTAAAAGTTTATCACTAAAGTTTCAAGTTCATAAAATGCATTTCATGATTCGGGAATCCAATTTACACATAAGGTATGCCGTTTCAAAGGTAATTAAACATACAATACAACTAAACACTTACTAACAACATTTCATAGCATTCAATGCACCAAAAGTTCATTTTAAAGTTCATCAAACCCTAACCAAGAATCATGAATTCAACCATTTTGTAAATGGAGCTTTTCTAAATCAACCTACATACCAACACGAAGCTATTGATGCTAGTAACACGTTTAATACATGAAATTTAACATTTAATCAACATTTAATCAACCAAAATCAAGTATTAAACAAACCCATTTTCAAGTTCATGCTAGTTACTCAAAACATCAAGAACAAGCAAACAAATCACATATTCATGTTATAAACGAGCCATAGACACTAACTAACACTATTTCAAGTCTATAAAACGAATTTGAGAAATCTAGAGTTTTTAGAAACTTTACCCCAAGTAGTTAAATTGGTACCAAAACGTAGAGGATGAAGAGAGGATTCCAAAAGTACGATTTGTTTTGTTGTAAGCATTCTTGAAATGATTTAGATGATGATTTAATGTTGAAGATGAAAAGGATGATAGTTTGGAAGTAAGAAAATGAGAGAAAATGGAAAAGAAAAGGAAATATAATGAGTGGTGGGGAGGGAGGTGGTGACTAGTTCAACTAGTTGCCACTTTCGCCAAATGGCGAATTTAGTCCCTCGAGTTTAAAAGCGGGTGCATGAATTAACCGATCGAATTATTTTAAAAACGCAAATTAACGAGAGATGTTATAATCGAATAACAGAAATATTGAAAACGCTAATTAACGGATGATACGAATTTAGATAATGAAAGATATTATCTAAAAAAAAAGACTGCTTTAAAATGAATTAACGGAAAAATGCGGGATGTTACAAAAATGATATTCGTGTAATCCAGGTAATAAAGGGTCGAATGATTACTTGATTCAGTGATTTATCCCGCTATCGATTATTTATCTACACGGAAGCTCTAAAACCTCCAACAATCGAAAATATTATTTGATACAATCGATGGAGGCAACGATGAAGCACATGATGACAAATTTCTCCAAACTTGATAAGTTTAAGGGAATTGATTTTCGGAGATGGCTGAATAACATGCACTTCTTTCTTAGCAGTATGAGTGTGATGTATGCATGGTTTAAAAAAATGGTCGAGGCGTGCCTCAGTACGTTTTTAGAAATTATCGTTTTGGAACGTACGCCTCGATGGTAATTTAAAAACGTACGCCTCAGATGCCGAGGCGGTTCGATTTTTGGATGAGGTGGTTCGATTGATGAGGCATACACCTTATTGTGTGTGATGACCCGAAAATTTCGACTAAATTTAAACTTAATCTTTGTATGATTAACATTTCCGACACGATAAGCAAAGTCTGTAAAACTGAATCTCAAAATTTTTGAATTACTTTTATATATTTAAATACCCTTCGGTTGTTTTCGACGATTCGCGAACAATTATATGTAAATAGATACATATATACTATAACATGAAAAGGTAACAATGTATTAATTGTTTGATACCGTACATTAAACTTGTTGGTTTAAATATCTATTTGAATGTATATGATAAGTTGAAATATTTATTATTAAAATTTATTTATAAATAACTTCCAATGTGTATTTAAAAACTGATTTATGTATATTAAAAAGATATATACATATATATAATAAACGATAGTAACATTCGTTTATTGATTCAATTGATATTTAGATAAGTTAACTAAAGCGTTTAAGATGAACCAGTTAAACACTAATTTGTTACAGTGTTTTCAAATTGCCACATTACTCAAAATGCTACAGTGTTTTCGAAAATCACTATTTGCTACAGTGAAATTGACTTTGCTACAGTGACTTTGCTACAGTGGTATATTTTATGGATGATTTAAGACTATATTTTGACAAAGGTACAATTCACGAAACGTAAAGTACAAGTTTTCTCAGCGTACGAAAGGGCGTTCGAAAAACCGGAACCGGGACATAAGTCGAGTGACAACGTACGACTTATCGGAACAAAAATTACAAGTCAACTATGCACGTGAATTTAATATAATATATAATTAATTAATTTAAATTATATATATTATATTTATATTTTATTATGTCGACAAATGTTAGGACAAAAACAATGTGAGCTGTCCCTGGTCCTCATGCGAGTCGCATGGCCAGAAGGCCATTTCCATGCGAGTCGCATGACTCCAGATTTCAGGCCAAGTGCTATAAATTCTCGAGTTTTGGCCAGATAAATCACACACACACATATATTATTTTTACTCCGTATTTATTTATTTTATTATTATTATTATTATTATTATTATTATTATTATTATTATTATTATTATTATTATTATTATTATTATTATTAATAATAATAAGATTATTATTAATCTTATTATTTTTATTATTAGTGTTATTATTTTTGCGATACAAAAATAATAATGTACATAAAATATTACGACGGAGTGCTGTCCAAGTAATTTTTCAAAACGAGTTTTCGAGAAAGCTAGAGCTAAGGAAAATATGGGTTATTGCCAAGGAGGTTATGGGTAATATTCGGGGGTATTTTTGTGAATCAAACCTCGTGCTTATTATATCCAATGCGTCTACGTGCTTTCCTGCAATATTGTATATCAATATAAAACAGTGAGTTTCATTGATCCCTTTTTATACATATTTTTGGGCTGAGAATACATGCGCTGTTTTATAAAATGAATACAAAAACTAAAACTGATTTGAGTGAGTTTCATATGATCCCTTTTACTCAATATATTTTTGGGCTGAGAATACATGCGACTGTTTATAAATACTGAAAATACTAGATTTATATGCGTGAGTTTCATATGATCCCTTTTACCCTTTACATTTTTGGGCTGAGAATACATGCAAATGCTTTATTAACCGATATACAATATTTATATGCGTGAGTTTCATTGCTCCCTTTTTAATTGCTTTTGCAATCTATATTTTTGGGCTGAGAATACATGCACTTTATTTTAAACGCAATGGATACAAGTACATACTAAATTCTACACCGAGTTTGAACCGAAAATCCCTTAGCTTTGGTAACTAGTAACTGCCGGTTATAAGAACTGGTGGGCGCGAGTAGTAGTATATGGATCCATAGGGCTTGATATCCCCGTCCGAGCTAGAGCACTAGCCTTTTAACGGATGTATGCTATTTGAGAAGCGTACACGTTGGTTTGCGTGTATTATTAAGATGATTATACAAAGGGTACAAATTATATATACGTTAAAGTTTAGTTACCAGGGTGCTCAATTTCGTAGAATATTTTGATAAACGTTTCTGGATGAAACAACTGAAATCTTGTGATCCACTTTTATATAATCTATTGATAAACGTTTCTGGATGAAACAACTGAAATCTTGTGATCCACCTTTATATACAGATTATACGAAACATTAAAACTATGAACTCACCAACCTTTGTGTTGACACTTGTTAGCATGTTTATTCTCAGGTTCCCTAGAAGTCTTCCGCTGTTTGCTTACATGATATACAAGCTATGTGCATGGAGTCTTGCATGCTTTATTCAAGAAAACGTTGCATTCACAAAACCATCATCATGTATCTATTTTGACTGCATTGTCAACGGAAGTATTATTATTGTAAACTATTATTTACGGTGATTGTCTATATGTAGAAATCATCAGATGTCGAAAACCTTGGAATTAAATATTCATTTATGGTATGCCTTTTCAAAAGAATGCAATGTTTACAAAACGTATCATATAGAGGTCAAATACCTCGCAATGAAATCAATGAATGACGTGTTCGTCCATATGGATTTGGAGCGATCGTCACATTGTGTTTAGCAAAAAAATAGCGGGAATAGGGTTGGTGGCAAAATTAGGACGACTAAAACTAGGGCGACTAATTTATGGCTCCATAACTCAATTTATAAAAGGGCTTTTGGCATCCAGAACTCTATAATTTTTTCTGAGGTAGTCTCAATTTCATCAATAGCAACAATTTATCGAGGGCGTCAACAACAAAAATTTCTACTTGAGGTAATCTCAATTTCATAATTACTTTTGTTTCTCTATCACTCTTCTAATATCTCAGTTTCTCTATCACTCTTCTAATATCTCTGTATATAGTTGCAAATCACTGTATGTTAATTTCACATATGTGTATAGTTTCTAAACCACTGTATGTTAATTGCAAATCACTGTATGTTAATTGCACATATGTATGTATTTTATAAACCACTGTATGTTAATTATGTAGGAGATACGAGACGATTTACATTCCCATGTTCAATTTACCAATCTGGAACCATTCAAGCTTTAGTTGATTTAAGAGCAAGCATCGACCTTATGCCCTATTCTCTTTTCAAGAGATTAGAGCTAAGTGACTTAACACTTGTAGCGACCCGGCAAAATCGTCATCGACGCCGTCTTCTTAAGTCCCGTTACGTGGTCATAAGTCTTTAAAACAACGTTTGACCAAAAATATGTCGCATTCATTTCAAAAGTAAGGATGTTTCAAGGTTTACAAAGTAGTTCAACAACTAGTTATATTACAACGTTTAAAGTACAATTGAAACATATGCGACACAATTTAAAGTAAGTTAAAAGATGCTCCACGTATGCATGTATACTCGACATCCAAGCAAGTATCAAAAAGTATAGTGCGGAAGCATGTATCACCTAGTATTCATGGACCTGAGAAAAATATAGAAAATCTGTCAATGAAAAACGTTGGTGAAATCATAGGTGTATTTGCAAAGTATGTTTTTGAACCACAAGATTTAGTATAAAGTGAATATCAAGCGTATACATCCCAAAAGATGTTATTTGTATCACGAGCACCCAATTACCAAAGCTTAACTGAATCTTACCTCTGCATAATAGTGTTAGAACCTACACTATATACCGAAAATATGTTTCATCCATCTGGATGAGGGTTCGTCAAACCCGTATGGCCACACAACATAAGTTCACGCTTACACCCTATAAATGTAACTGATGATAATTGGACTTGAGGATTTTTGTTCTAACTCGTATGTATCTTTGCTTTCATATTTGTGTTCAAAGTATAAAAGTATAAATCGTTTATGTTTTCTCATCTCACATATAAGTATAAAAGAGTAAAAGGGGGACTATGATCTCACCTTGAGTGCACAAAAGTATATGTACTTCACAAGTAAACGTGTGCAAGAAAGAATGCTAGTCTCGACCTAAACAATAGGTTGTATCAATATTGGTAAAGCATGAAGTTGGTCAAAGTGTTCAATTAGTCCTATGGCTCGTTACGACTCGATTATATATGACATGTGAATCACGTTGTCAAGTTTCATGCAAGATATAAGTATAAAAGCATGTTAGAACGATTGCATAAGTGTTTGATTAAGTTTGAATAAAAGTCAACTTTGGTCAAGTCAAAGTCAACGAAAAAGTCAACGCATTCGGGTCGGGTCCCGAATTATTTTTCTGAGGTTTTTAATCATATATAAGCATGTTGGCCAAGTTTCATGTTAATCGGAGGTGCGTAGCATAGTTAGAATTAAAGAAAAAAGTGAAATTTTGGATAGCCAGGTTTGGAGCACCGCTCAAGGTATTGGAGCGCCGCTCCATGTATCTGTTCAGCAATCTGGGCAGTTTGAACACTTAATGCACGAATCCAACTTCAAACAACCATAACTAATGAACCGTAAACATTCAAAACACGTATCTTATATCGTTGGAAAGGTAATTTAACGAGGAATACAACTAAACACTATTCATTACACAAAAATATCATTTACAATAACCAAAATCTCGTCAAGTGATCATTAAAGGTTCATTATCAAGGTTTAAAGTTCACAAAATGCATAAGATGATTCGGGAACTTAATACACACATATAATACGCCGTTTCGTATGTAATTACACATACAATACTACTAAACACTTACAAACAACATTGCAAGGCTTTTAATGCATCAAAGATCACATTTAAGGCCACCAAACCCTAACTAACAATCATAAAATCCTTAATCATGTTAATGAGGCTTTTCCAAGTCAACTTACATACCAAATTGAAGCTAGTGATGCTAGTAACACATTTAATACATGCACTTTTAACATCTAACAACATTTAAGCAACCAAATTTCAAGATCAAACACACCCATTTTCAAGTTCATGTTAGTTACTCAAAATAACGAGATCGAACATATAAATCATATATTCATGTTAGACTTGAGCCATAGACACTAATTAACACTTTTATAAGTTAAAAACATCAAGAACAAAGAATCTAGTATTTTTAGAAAGTTACCCAAACTTGATGAAATCGGTATGGATTGAAGAGGAAGATGCAAGGATTCCAAATATGTAATTTGTTTTGATGTTTGATTGCTATATTGAAAATAGATGATGAATATTTGATTTGGAGGTTTGAGAGAAAAGTTGAAAGTAGTAAAGAAAAAGAGGATAAAATGAATGGAGGAGATGGTGTTGACCATTTGACCTAGTCACAAGTTTGGCCTCTTGGCAAGTTTAATCCCTCAAGTTTGAAGCGGTGCGTGAATTACCTAAACGAAATATTTTAAAACGCGTATTAACGGAAGATGTTATAATTATATAACGGACTTTAAAATAATTAAACGGAAAGTAAACGAAAAAGGCGGGATGTTACATTACCTACTCCTTAAAATAAATTTCGTCCCTAAATTTAAGTAGGCGTAGTGGTCGTTGTTTCTTCCTCGAGACCTTGCGTTTCCGCATCCACGAATAAATGAGGGTACTTTCTTTACATTTGATCTTGCGTTTCCCAAGTAAACTCGGGTCCTCTTTTGGCATTCCAACGGACTTTAACGATCGGGATTCTACTTTGTTTTAACGTTTTAACAGAGTGGTCCACAATTTCAACCGGTTTCTCCACAAAATGAAGTTTGTCATCAATAGTAAGCTCCTTGAGAGGGATGACAAGTTCGGGTTCGGTAAAACACTTCTCTAAGTTCGACACATGGAAAGTAGGATGAACGGAGCTCAATTGTGGCGGAAGATCTAAACGATAAGCAACGGTTCCAACACGCTCCAAAATTTCGAAAGGACCAATATACCGCGGATTTAGCTTCCCGCGTTTCCCGAAACGGATTACACCTTTCCAAGGTGCGACTTTTAACATTACGCGGTCACCGAATTAGAATTCGAGGTCGTTGCGTCTAGTGTCGGTATAGCTCTTTTGACGACTACGGGCCGTCCTAAGCCTATCTCGGATTTGGACAATCTTTTCGGTTGTTTCATGAATGAGTTTGGGTCCGGTGATTTGTGTGTCACCTACTTCGGCCCAACAAAGAGGAGAATGACATTTTCGGCCGTACAAAGCTTTGAAAGGTGCGGCTTTAATACTCTCATGATAACTATTGTTGTAAGAGAATTCGGCGAGAGGCAAGTGCTTGTCACAAGCTTTTCTAAAATCGATAACGCAAGCTCGTAACATGTCTTCCAAGGTTTGAATTATTCGTTCACTTTGTCCATCGGTTTGTGGATGATATGCGGTGCTCATGTCTAAACGCGTTCCCAACGCTTATTGTAAAGTACGCCAAAATCTAGAAACAAAACGGCCATCTAGGTCGAAAATAATCGATAAAGGCACACCATGACGGGCTACGATCTCTTTAATGTAAAGTTGTGCAAGTGTTTCCATTTTGTCGATTTCCTTCATGGCTAGGAAGTGTGCGGACTTGGTGAGATGGTCAACAATAACCCAAATAGTATCATAACCGCCCACCGTCTTTGGTAGTTTGGTGATAAAATCCATCGTTATCCTTTCCCACTTCCATTGCGGGATTTCGGGTTGTTGAAGTAGTCCAAACGGCCTTTGATGTTCGGCTTTGACTTTGGAGCAAGTTAGGCACTTTCCAACATAAGTAGCAACGTCCTTTTTAATGTTCGGCCACCAATATTGTTCTTTGAGGTCGTGGTACATCTTATTGGCGCCGGGGTGAATCGAATATCTTGACTTATGGGCTTTTTCTAAAATAAGGCTTCGTAAGTCCCCGTAACTAGGCACCCAAATTCTTCCGGCGAAATATCGGAGTCCGGTCTCCTTAACTTCGAATCGTGAGGTGAGGATGTTCAAGCGTTCAAGAGATATGTTTTCATCCTTAAGAGCTTCATCTTGGGCTACCCGAATTTGGTTATTGAGATTGGTGTGGATGGTGATGTTTAAGGCTCGAACACGAAGAGGCACCGCTCTTTCTTTTCGACTTAAGGCATAAGCTACTACATTTGCCTTCCCATGGTGATAACGAAGCTCACAATCATAATCATTTAAAGTTTCAATCCACTGTCGTTGTCTCATATTTAGTGGCTTTTGATCGAAGATGTGTTGGAGGCTTTTGTGATCGGTGAAGATGGTACTTTTGATCCCATAAAGATAGTGTCTCCACATTTTGAGTGCAAAGACAACGGCTCCGAGTTTGAGATCATGTGTTGTGTAGTTCTGTTCATGGATTTTTAGTTGTCGAGAGGCATAAGCAATGACTTTCTTTCGTTGCATCAATAAACACCCAAAACCATGTTTCGAGGCATCGCAATATACAACAAAATCATCATTGCCTTCGGGAAGTGACAAGATAGGGGTGGTGGTTAGCTTTGTCTTCAAGATTTGAAACACGGACTCTTGTTCGGTTGCCCAAATGAATTTCTTTCCCTTGTGAGTTAACGCGGTTAGAGGACGTGCAACCAAAGAAAAATCCTTGATGAATCTACGATAGTATCCGGCGAGACCCAAGAATTAACGAATGTGAATAGGAGTAGTAGGGGTCTCCCATTTGCTAATGGCTTCGATTTTTGCGGGATCGACCTTAATACCTTGATCGCTTACAACATGACCAAGAAATTGAACTTCCTTCAACCAAAATTCACACTTGGAGAATTTGGCATAGATTCATTCTTGTCTCCAGAGTTCAAGCACAAGTCAGAGATGTTGTTCGTGCTCTTCTTCGCTTTTAGAGTAGACCAAGATATCATCGATGAATACAATAACGAATTTGTCGAGATACGATTTGCACACGCGGTTCATGAGGTCCATAAACACCGCCGGTGCATTAGTTAGACCAAATGGCATGACAAGGAATTCGTAACTACCATAGCGAGTTCGGAAAGCGGTTTTGGAGACATCTTCCCCCTTAACCCTTAGTTGATGGTAAACCGAACGGAGATCGATTTTTGAATATACACGGGATCCTTGTAGTTGATCGAAAAGGTCGTCGATGCTTGGGAAAGGATATCGGTTCTTAACCGTCAATTTATTTAGTTCACGATAATCGATGCACATTCGTAGGGATCCATCTTTCTTCTTAACGAATAAAATCAGAGCACCCCATGGTGAATGGCTAGGTTGGATAAAACCACGGTCAAGTAGTTCTTGAATATGACTTTGCAATTCTTGCATTTTGGATGGAGCAAGTCTATACGGTGCACGTGCTACGGGTACTGCTCCCGGAATAAGATCGATTTGGAATTCTACCGGTCGATGAGGTGGAGGACCCGACAATTCGTCGGGAAAAACATCAGAAAAGTCACTAACAATTGGCACATCATCGATATGCTTCTCATCAGTCTCGACTTTCTTAACATGGGCTAGAATCGTGAAACAACCTTTACGAAGGTACTTTTAGGCACGAGACGAGGTTGAGTCCGGTGCAACTCTTATCACCATAGACAATCAAGGGTTCACCATTCTCGATAGGAATTTGAATCACTTTAAGATTGCAAAGAATGTGAGATTTCGTTTTAGCTAACCAATCCATACCAATGATTACATCGAAGCTCCCTAGTTCTATAGGTATCAAGTCAATTTCAAACTCTTTACCCATTAAGTTTAACGTACACCCCCGATAAAATTTGTCGGCATTCAATAGTTTCCCGTTGGCCACTTCAATGGTATAAGTAGTATCTAGTGGGAGTGGTGGAGTGCTAAAAGAATGAGTCAAAGTATTGGATACAAAACTTTTATCGACACCCAAATCGAATAAGCAAGAGACATAAGAATTGTTGTGAAGAAACGTACCCGTGACTAGTTCATTGTCATCTCGGGCTTCCTCGATATTGATGTTAAAAGCTCGACTGCGTGCATCGGGGTTAGCTTTCTTCTTTTGGCACGCATTCCTATAATGACCCGGTTGGCCACGTTCATAACAAACACCCGGTCTTGGTGCATTGGGCCCCTTTTGAGCAACGGGGGCGGTATTTCTACAATCGTGGGCCAAATGGCCACTTCTTTGGCACTTGATGCAAAACGGCCTCCCACATTCACCCAAATGATGTTTGTGGCACTTGTTGCAATATGGTAAAATTCCGGCATAACCTTTCTTGCTTTCGGAAGTGAAAGGCTTTTTGGTGAAGTTGTTGTTATTGTAGTTGCTTGATGGAGTGGCTTTCCATTTTATTTTGTTGCCACCCGATTTATCCTCGGCCTTAGGTGCCGGTACTACGATTTCGTCCACCGTTTCTATCAACTGGTGGGCCATCTTCAAAGCTTCTTAGTGGTTAGCGGGTTTGGATGACATTACTCCGTGTTTGATACTCTTTGGGAGACCATCCATGTAAAGTTCAACCCTTAGAGACTCGGGGTTCACAAGGTTTGGGCACATCAAGGCTAGTTCGGAAAATCATTGATTATAGGCCTTGAGGTCATTTCCGACCGCTTTTAAAGTTCTTAGCTCTTGTTCGAGCTTTCGAGTCTCTTCACATGGGAAGTATTCGATGATCATCTTTTCCCTTAAATCGGCCCAAGAGAGTGCATGGGCCTCATCGGTACCCACAGATTGCACATAGGTGTTCCACCGAGTGAGGGCGACACCGGCGAAAGTGTGAGTGGAGTATCTGACCTTGTCTTGGTCCCGACAACCGCTTATGCTAAAGACGGCTTCCGTTTGCTCAAACCATCGGGTGAGCAAAACCGGTCCCCCGGTTCCATCGAAAGTGTGAGGTTTGCACCACATGAAGTTCTTGTAGGAGCACCCTTTGCTTGAATTACAGGCTCCTTGATTGTTGTTGTTGTGGTTGTTGTTATTGTTGTTGTTGGAGGAGTGACCGGCCATGGACACATCTACGACGATGGCTATCATTCGTTGTAGAGCTTGTTCGGGAGTTTCATGGCGTGGTACACGGCGAGGAGGCATTGTACCTTCAAAACACAAGAATATCGTTAATTAGTATTCTTAATAATACTAACCGTGATATGGAATAAGGATAGAGAGAAAATTTTCCTTGACTCGCCTTAAATTCTTTACGTCATAATGTCGGAACGTCCATATGAGTCACCGTAATATAATCCCGGCAATTATATTACCCTAATTCATATGTGCATTCGACATTATTTCATATAGTCAAGGTGGCGTGTCAATCGAATTAAACAAGTGAGATTAAAATGGAAATAAGAGTTAGATATGAATAGAAGAGTTCGAGTATAAATACACAAGTAGTCACGTAATTCCTACTTCAAGTCTATATGCCGGTTGTAGTCTAGACTCACTAATGTACCCTACGACTCGGGGTTCACACCAATGAACTCTAAATCCCTACAACCAACGCTCTGATACCATCTGTAGCGACCCCGAAAAATCGTCATTGACGGAGCCGTCTACTTAGGTCCCGTTACATGGTCATAAGTCTTTAAAACAACGTTTGACCAAAAATATGTCGCATTCATTTCAAAAGTAAGGATGTTTCAATGTTTACAAAGTAGTTCAATGACTAGTTACATTACAACGTTTAAAGTACAATTGAAACATATGCAACACAATTTAAAGTAAGTTAAAAGACGCTCCACGTATGCATGTATACTCGACATCCAAGCAAGTATCAAAAAGTATAGTGCGGAAGCATGTATCACCTAGTATTCATGGACCTGAGAAAAATATAGAAAATCTGTCAACGAAAAACGTTGGTGAAATCATAGGTGTATTTGCAAAGTATGTTTTTGAACCACAAGATTTAGTATAAAGTGAATATCAAGCATATACATCCTAAAAGATGTTATTTGTATCACGAGCACCCAATTACCAAAGCTTAACTGAATCTTACCTCTGCATAATAGTGTTAGAACCTACACTATATACCGAAAATACGTTTCATCCATCTGGATGAGGGTTCGTCAAACCCGTATGGCCACACAACATAAGTTCACGCTTACACCCTACAAGTGTAACTGATGATAATTGGACTTGAGGATTTTTGTTCTAAATCGTATGTATCTTTGTTTTCGTATTTGTGTTCAAAGTATAAAAGTATAAATCGTTTATGTTTTCTCATCCCACGTATAAGTATAAAATAGTAAAAGTGGGACTATGATCTCACCTTGAGTGCACAAAAGTATATGTACTTCACAAGTAAACGTGTGCAAGAAAGAATGCTAGTCTCGACCTAAACAATAGGTTGTATCGATATCGGTAAAGAATGAAGTTGGTCAAAGTATTCAATTAGTCCTATGGTTCGTTACGACTTGATTATATATGACATGTGAATCACGTTGTCAAGTTTCATGTAAGATATAAGTATAAAAGTATGTTAGAACGATTGCATAAGTGTTTGGTTAAGTTTGAATAAAAGTCAACTTTGGTCAAGTCAAAGTCAACGGAAAAGCCAACACGTTCGGGTCGGGTCCCGAACTATTTTTCTGAGGTTTTTAATCATATATAAGCATGTTGGCCAAATTTCATGTTAATCGGAGGTGCGTAGCATAGTTAGAATTAAACGAAAAAGTGAAATTTTGGACAGCCGGGTTTGGAGCACCGCTCAAGGTATTGGAGCGCCGCTCCATGTATCTGTTCAGTAATCTGGGCAGTTTGAACACTTAATGCACGAATTCAACTTCAAACAACCATAACTAATGAACCGTAAACATTCAAAACACGTATCTTATATCGTTGGAAAGGTAATTTAATGAGGAATACAACTAAACACTTTTCATCACACAAAAATATCATTTACAATAACCGAAATCTAGTCAAGTGATCATTAAAGGTTCATTATCAAGGTTTAAAGTTCATAAAATACATAAGATGATTCGGGAACTTAATATACACATATAATAAGCCGTTTCGTATGTAATTACGCATACAATACTACTAAACACTTACAAACAACATTGCAAGGCTTTTAATGCATCAAAGATCACATTTAAGGCCACCAAACCCCAACTAAAAATTATAAAATCCTTAATCATGTTAATGAGGCTTTTCCAAGTCAACTTACATACCAAATTGAAGCTAGTGATGCTAGTAACACATTTAATACATGCACTTTTAACATCTAGCAACATTTAAGCAACCAAATCTCAAGATCAAACACACCCATTTTCAAGTTCATGTTAGTTACTCAAAATAATGAGATCGAACATATAAATCATATATTCATGTTAGACTTGAGCCATAGACACTAATTAACACTTTTATAAGTTAAAAAATCAAGAACAAAGAATATAGTGTTTTTAGAAAGTTACCCAAACTTGATGAAATCGGTATGGAATTGAAGAGAAAGATGCAAGGATTTCAAATATGTAATTTGTTTTGATGTTTGATTGCTATATTGAAAATAGATGATGAATCTTTGATTTGGCGGTTTGAGAGAAAAGTTGGAAGTAGTAAAGAAAAAGAGGATGAAATGAATGGAGGAGATGGTGTTGACCATTTGACCTAGTCACAAGTTTGGCCTCTTGGCAAGTTTAGTCCCTCAAGTTTGAAGCGGGTGCGTGAATTACCTAAACGAAATATTTTAAAACGCGTATTAACGGAAGATGTTATAATTATATAACGGACTTTAAAATAATTAAACGGAAAGTAAACGAAAAAAGGTGGGATGTTATACAACACTAACCAAAACTACAATCCAACTTTCCGATCACACAATTCGATATCCTAAGGGCATAGTTGAGAACGTCTTGGTGAAAGTCAGCCGATTCTTGTAACCTACTGATTTCGTAGTTATGGACATCAAGGAAGACTTAGCCACACCTATCATCTTACGAAGACCTGTAACGACCCGAGTTCGTTATCTCAAAAACACGCCTTAAAAAAAACTTTTCTGAATCAACACATCTGGACGGCGTCCAGCAAAGAAGGCTTGGACGGCGTCCAGAAGATCTGGACGGCGTCCAAATGAACTAAAGCTTGCTGTCTCCGGGGTCCAACTTACATGAGCGAAAAACCCGCTTCCCGACACTTTTAAATGAAAATCTTTTTACAACGTGTCATAATAAGTTAAACTAAGAGATTTCAATCATCAAAACAAGGTTTACGTCGTCAGGCCCACATCGGCCTGAATTACACGTTTCGTACAAAAATACAAGTTTCGACCGTTCTAGTTTAATTTCTAAACGCCACTAGAGCATGGTGTTTGGGGTTAAACTACCCAAATCTTGGCCGAACTTCCAAAAGCTAAAACCCCCGAGTGCCACTACTATTCCAAACGAATACCTTTGCCCTTGTCCACGCCGGAGCCTAAAAAGGTAAACAACGAGAGGGTAAGCTAAAGCTTAGTGAATGCAATAATTATACACATACATATATAATATACCTACTTGCATACACTTACACACACCGTAATATCACTAGTATATAATAATTAGCATACAAACTCCGAGTATAAGCTAATAACCTCCAAATATTGCAACTAGCATAATCAATAGCATATGCACCGAAATAATATATTATGCTACACAACAACACATACATAAACTATATGGTTAACCATACTCGCGTCATGGTGCTACCGGCTCCGTGGTTCACACCATACGCAATGCTATGACGCTACCGGCTCCGTGGTTCACGTCACTATGCATTTGAGTCATACTCTTTTATAGTGCTACCGGCTCCGTGGTTCACACTTCATTTTATAGTGCTACCGGCTCCGTGGTTCACACTTTGATGCTACCGGCTCCGTGGTTCACATCTCATTTTATAGTGCTATCGGCTCCGTGGTTCACACTTTAACGACTCGTGCTATAGTGCTACCGGCTCCGTGGTTCACACTACGACACACGTACCATGATGCTACCGGCTTCGTGGTTCACATCATAATACACTCACACATACTATGGTACTACCAGCTCCGTGGTTCATATCATAGCACACAAATAAATACACTATATACATACATGCATAATTATACCACTCACCTTAACGCCGTCGGTGAATGTTAAACCAAGCTCGCAACCTTCAACGTAACGCACCTATTACAATAAGTACTCAATTAACACACAAACTAGTTGGACTAAACACCAACCATTCCCTCATGTGCATTTAATGACTTAAATGCATTAAATGCCCCATTTTCACCAATCATCCATTTAAGGTCAAGACCATCACATATCACTAAAAGCTAGTGACTAAGGTCCACAACACTAACTAATACACAATTAGGGCATTTCATACCCATCTTTCCCAACTAGGTCAATTGTTACCCATTTGACCATTTTAAAGTCACACACCCATTTCGGGTCATCCACTAACCCAATTAACACCCATTTGCTTAATAACTAGGTGTGCAAGTAATTAACTAACCAATTATGACTCATAAGTCCATTTAACATTTCCAAAACCCTAGGTTAGTCATCCTTGGGTCCTCATGACCCAATCTTACCCAAGAACACCCAAAATCACCAAATATGGGTTTTGTGTTCATCACTAACCCAAATCCTAACCCTTAAACAAATTAAAATAACGAAATCAAGATTAGAGCATACCACCACAATCACAACAAAGCTAGTGATTAGATGAAAAACTTTAACACACGCGCTTTGGCCCGAAATCAACTTCTTCTTCCTCGATTTGAACTTTCTCATACAAGAATCACTCTCTCTCTCTAGAATTGAAGTGGAAGGAGGTGGTAGTTGAAAGTGGAGTGAATGAGGCTCCTAGAACTGATGTTGTGGCCTTAGATTCGTCCAACAAGTGAAAAGACCAAACTACCCCATTTAATATCTAAAAGAACACAGCTGGCCCGCCAGTTTAACTGGACGGTGTAGAGACCCGGAAAATTTCGACTAATTTTAAACCAAACTCTTGATACGATTCATTATCTTTGACACGATAAGCAAAGTCTACAATATTGAGTCTCAAAATTTTTGAACTGTTTTTATGAATTCATTTAACCTTCGACTACTTCCGACGATTCACGAACTATTGTGTGTAAATAAATATGTTATTATATATATATATATATATATATATATATATATATATATATATATATATATATATATATATATATATATATATATATATATATATATTAAAAATTATATATGTAAAATTAATGTATTAAATTTAATTACAAGTTAAAATATAGTTATTATATTAATAAACATTACGCTCATTATTACTAATGATATCAGTATTTTTAATATTATTAATTTAGTATATAAAATACAGATAGGAGATTTGATAAGCATAATTTGTTATATCAATATTATTAGTATTACTTTCATTATTATTATTAATGTTAATATGAATATTAATATTTGTATTATTAATACTATATAATATATAGAGATAAAAATTAAACATGTAACTTGTTATATCTTAATTATTACTTGTATTGTCATTAGATATTATTATCATTAAAAATCATTATTTTTTTTATCATTAAAAATATTATCATTATCATCTTTATAATTACTATTATAATTCTTATTAATTATTATTAATAATATTAATATTACTATTATTAATGTAATTATTAGTATTATTATTTTTATATATAGATATGAAATGTAATACACATAATTTATTATAATTATTATTATTATTAGTATTATCTTGAGATTATTATTATTATTAATATTAATGATATTTCGGTTATTATTACTATTAGTATTTTAGTATTTTATCAGTATTGTAATTATTAATAGAATTACTAAAAAATTAATATAGTTTACATATATAATTATCAGACAAAAACAAAAGTGGTTTCAAGTCACTTTCCACTTTTAAATTATTCATGCTCGTGATTTATACCTTGTCGACTTGTATCACTATAAGACATTCTATGAATCATTCAATCATTCCACAAATATCATCCAATTATTCAATCATATAATATAACCATGACATTGAACACCAACTCATTCTCTCTTTTATTGTTTTCATTACTCGAAGAAAAGAAACCCCAAAAGTGGGTAGGCTGTAAAGCCGTGAACACTTCAAAAACCCCTTCACCACCTTTACAATCAACACCACCCACTGCCATCGTAGACACCACCCATAACAACCACGTTATCACTTTCTCTTTTCTCTTTCTCTCCTATTTCATTGACGTGAATACCCACATCCATTGCTACTATTGTTGCTATGGTTTCTACATCTGTCTCAAGTCGAGAACCTCAATCACCATGAATCCCTTCTCTAAACTGCAAATTGTTTATGCTGCTACTGCAGCTAATCTTCTTCTAAATAGAATATTTTGCAGTTCGGACACCACCTTTACACCACCATAAACCGTGAACCATCCTCCACCAATATCAAACCCACTCAATGCTATGTAAACTATTATGCTGCTATACAGTTTCTATTTTGGGCTGAAAACCACCAAACCTTTACGACCACCTACATGTTTTTTATTTTTTTTTGTGAACCCAAGAACCACCCTCACAACCCATGTACCATCGTTGTATTACTATCTTGCTACCATACCAAAACCTGTTATCCTTTCCTTTTATTTTGAGTTGTTTAACAAACTGTACAGTAGCCAAAACAAACCTTTTTGTTGCTATGATCGGTTCCATTTATTGTTTAAACCAATTGCCAACTCGTTAATTTATATATAATTGCTATCGTTATTATTCAACAACAACCTAATACCGTTCCAAGATCACCACATCACCTACTGCGATGCTTCTGTTCTTCCTGATCAGTTTCAAACCCTCAAAATAGCAGCAGTTTCATATATCTGTTTTATGATTATGATATGGAATAACGATAGAGGTGAAGAATGAAGGGAATACGATAAATTAGTAAGCGGTGATAATGATTCTATGATGATTGCTATTAAACTATCGATTATTATATAAAGAAAATTAAATGGAATGTTGAGCTGTAAAGGTCAAGTGATGCGTGTATGTTCCTTCTTCGAATAATCCTTTTTGCACATAAAGGCGGCTGATTATTTTGTTTCTGTTTCTACCCGTCCCTTATATGTTTTAATACTTGTTGGGCTTTGGAATCTCTGTTGGGCCGTGGCCAATTTTTAGTTCCTGTTGGGCCGGATCAATAACACGAACTATGGTTTTAATACGGAGCATTAATAAAGAAATACGAAAATAGAAGGACGGTTAAGGTGTGTGTTGGATGAACAAGGGGTCTCGGGTTCGATCCCGGGCTATGACACTCTTTTTAGGAAAAAGAAGGAGAAGACATAGGGAGAACAAAATATTATGAGTTAAATAAAAATTTGGTACGATGATAGAATAGAAAATCACAAATGGAGTTATGGTTAAGGGTGTTGATGGGTGAACAAGAGGTCTTGGGTTCGAGTCTGAATTGGGACATTTTTTTTAGAAAGCCTATTTCACTAAGGTAGTTATTTATTTATTTATTTCTATCATTAGTATTATTATTATTATTATTATTATTATTATTATTATTATTATTATTATTATTATTATTATTATTAATATTATTAATATTATTAATATTATTATCATTGTTATTATTATTATAATTATTATTGTTGTAATTATATAGACTAAAAATTAAAAATATAATTATTATTATCATTACCCTATTTATATTATTACAATTATCATTATTATTAAGTATATTTATAAAAATTATTATTTCCATTATTGTTATTATTAAACTTATCACTTTATTTAAAAACTACTATTATTATTATAAATATCATTAATTCTATTATCATTAGCAGTTTTATTAGCAATATTTCTATTATCATTATTATTATTTTTAACATTATTATTATTACTACTACTATTATTATTATTATTATAAGATAACACAACTTTTTATTTATTATTATTAATATTATTGTACCAAATAACAATTAGTTACGTAAGACTATAATTAATACATATGACATACTAAAATAATAAGTATATTACTAATATTAATATATAAACTTATTTGATTATTATTATATGTTTTAATATATATAAATGCTATAGGTTCGTGAATCCGAGGTCAACCCTGTATTGTTCAATATAGTCATATGTATTTTTACTACAAAATACATTAGGTGAGTTTCATTAATCCCCTTTTAAATGCTTTTGCAATATATATTTTTGGGACTGAGAATACATGCGCTGTTTTTATAACTGTTTTACGAAATAGACACAAGTAATTGAAACTACATTATATGGTTGAATGATCGAAATCGAATATGCCCCTTTTTATTAAGTCTGGTAATCTAAGAATTAGGGAACAGACACCCTAATTGACGCGAACTCTAAAGATAGATCTATCGGGCCCAACAAGCCCCATCCAAAGTACCGGATGCTTTAGTACTTCGAAATTTATATCATGTCCGAAGGAGGATCCCGGAATGATGGGGATATTCTTAAATGCATATTGTGAATGTCGGTTACCAGGTGTTCAATCCATATGAATGATATTTTTGTCTCTATGCATGGGACGTATGTTTACGAGAAATGGAAATATGAAATCTTGTGGTCTATTAAAATGATGAAAATGATTATTTATGTTAAACTAATGAACTCACCAACCTTTTAGTTGACACTTTAAAGCATGTTTATTCTCAGGTATGAAAGAAATCTTCCGCTGGGCATTTGCTCATATTAGAGATATTACTTGGAGTCATTCATGACATATTTCAAAAGACGTTGCATTCGAGTCGTTGAGTTCATCAAGATTATATTTAAGTCAATTATAGTTTAATATATTATGAAATGATATGCATGTCGTCAACTTTCGATGTAAAGCAAGTTTGTCTTTTAAAAACGAATGCAATGTTTGTAAAATGTATCATATAGAGGTCAAGTACCTCGCGATGTAATCAACTATTGAGAATCATTTATAATCGATATGGACTTCGTCCGGATAGATTAGGACGGGTCTTCACAGTTAGTATCAGAGTGATGGTCTTAGCGAACCAGGTCTTGCATTAGTATATCTAACTGATAGTCGTTAGGATGCATTAGTGCGTCTGGACTTCGACCGTGTCTGCATGTCAAAAGTTTTGCTTATCATTTTTGTCGGAAATCATCTGTTTATCATCCTTAGGAAGATACCCGCTTATCATTCTTAGTCTAAACATGTCTTACTGCCTCTATTGCATAGACAGTGTATAGATAAATTTATATCTTAGCGTATCTGTTATTGTTACCTTTGCCTGACAGTTTCCGTAGATTCCTCCGTAACTTATGGGATTTTAGTATTATATATGCATATGTAAATTATGTATTGCAGGGTACTAATCTATATCCTATAATCTATTTCTTATCGAAAATCCTTCATCTGATCGTACGAGACGAATCCCTCAACCAGTTCGAATTCTTCGGATTCCGACAGCTATTCCGATTTGGAGTTTTACCTATGCTCCAAAAGCAGTGTCACCAGAATGAATCAACCAATTCATCTGATGGGTTCGTAGTCGACTTAATCAATGGAGACGCGCAGAAGGCGATCCCTTCCACTAACCAAATTCACCTCTTGGCGAAGAACCTGAAGCACTTACCGACGAAGCTATTCGAAACACCATTTTCAGCCTCATTTCCAGAGTATCTCATCACGACTATATACTATCTCAAATCCTAGATCTTATTCATTCACTCGTTCCGACCGACAATCATCCCGGAGTAATACAAGAAGTCAACAAACTTCGCGCTCGAGTAATCAATTTGGAGAATATGGTGCAAAATGTACCAGCTTCAGCAACATCATCTGCATCAACAGTACAACCAACAACATAAGTTTCAACATTACATGCTCAACATCTCATTCTGTACCTCGAGTATAATCATCGTTCTACGAATCATTCTACGAATCATTCTACATTATTTATCTTCGTTCGACATGGCGATTATATAATCTTTAATGTTTTAGAGATTATATATTCTTATTCTAACGGTAAATCAAATGAGTTTAATATCACATTAACTCATTAAATCCATGATTATATCTGAAGAAAATATATATGTATATATATTTTCATAAAGATTGTAATTAAAAATTCTTTCGTACAAGGTGTTAATGGTGAAAATATTTTAACGGGTAGGTAATACCCGAGGAATAATTAGATTTCACATTAATAAGTTACATTGTACATTCTTCGAATCTGATTCAACAATCAATTACTATCCTATGTACATCCACAGATATACGTATCCGTTCACCACAGAATAACCATTCTTATTCAATTTCATATTTGGATTTTGACTTCTCAGAATCCAACAAGTGGCATAATGAAGAAAACATTGAACAAAATAAAATTTGTTAGAAACAAACAAATTAACTATGAAGAAAAATTTTGTTAAGAATCCACACTAACTGTTCCTAGCTAACTGGTTACATTTTATTTATAACAAATTAATTATCGCAATTTATATTCTCGCAATTTTATTTATTGTCATTTAATTTCTGTTATTTACTTTACGCACTTTATTTATCGTCACTTAATTCCTGTTATTTATTTCACGCACTTTAAATATCGGGACACGTATACAAGGTTTTGACATATCATATCGACGCATCTATATATATTATTTGGAATCACCATAGACACTCTATATGCAGTAATGATCAAGTTCTCTATACAGGGTTGAGGTTGATTCTATAATAATATATATAGTTTGAGTTGTGATCGAGTCTGAGACATGTACACGGGTCATAATACGTATTAATTAATTCGAATATTATATATTAAACTATACATGAATTATTGAATTGCTAACTGTGGACTATCAACTGATGACTACCAACTTTGGACAATTAAAATGAATTAAAATATTGATTATAACATATGAAACTAAACAATTCTTCAAGTTTGCCACTTGATTTCATCTTAAACCTCATTTGTATCTTGACGATTACAATCCGCGTTCAAACCTTTCATGATTCTTGAAAACACCTCAATCGATAAGATGAATCAACCGCACTTCATCTATGGAAGAAAAGATTTATGCATATAGTTATGCACCTGAGAAACTCTCAGCAACTGAGTAAAAGTTTAACACATAGCCGCGTCAGATCCTTTGGCATTTATTAGCAAAAATAACTTTGTGATCCCTTTTCAAAGTAGCCAATTTTGTCACAGCTCCAGCAAGTCAACTTCGACTTTTCATTCGAAGTAGTCTTACTATAATCCTAATATATACGATTACCCTTTTGATACCGGAGAATTCTTTTATATTCCACCATATTACCAGCAGACGTACCAACAACCTCGTTGCTTCTTGGCTTAAATCCCTCTGACAAATCATTATATTTATTCATTGAAACCCTATCATATACTCATCCGCATCTTGTAACGAGAACTGCCATACCAATTACCGGGAATCAGCAATCAGTACTTTGAAAACTCACAGCATATCTACATCAACAGTTATATGTATGACATTTATCGCTTAGAATTATGATCTCTCATTCTGAAATTCTGAAAAGCACCCAGTATACAAATCAATACCACAAATTCTGAAAAAAGCTAAATACAGCAGCACAAACTGTACACGACCTTAACTGTCGAAAGTTTGATGATAAAGAATGGAGTATTGGAAACATTCAATAGAAAATTTAATACCAAAAAGCGGAACTATGAAGGAAGCCGTGGACAAATCACAAAGAATAAGTTTGACTTCAAAGAATCCAAATGATTTTGTTTCTGATGAAATCTTTAGCGAATACCTTGCTTCCGAATCTAAACCCTTACGGATAAATCATCTTCATCATCCATCGATATTAGAAATTACAAGATATCATCGTATCTTTCATTATAAATATCCTCCATATTTCTGAATATATTTTCATAACTATTCTTATCTGAAATTATTAATCTCTTCGTGCTATCAGTGTTACATCATATAGAAACTGTTAGTTTCTATATTCTCTACACTTTCGAGCTTAAAATATGAATGTTATTGAAGTAATGTTGGGAATTGATGCATGAGTTAGTATAATATAATGACACTTGATCAACGTGATTATATTACAGTAAGTCATGCTGAGTTTCTAAATAGAAAATAATGATTCACAGATTATAACATCATCATGTGTCATGTTACATGACTCTTTCATTCTGATTAACTTCTGAACATATCAAGAAAATATATTCTTGATAGTTTTATTCTCAGTAATTCTGATAATTTGACAAATCAAATCGTGCGACTAGGTTCTTTCTTGCTTAGAACATTAAGTTCATTCGAAACTCCATATTTACGAATTCTGGACCATTACTTGCTGTGCTTAATGGATAGAAGGGAAAATAAAGAATGAAGCTCCGAAATAGAAAGAGGGGTATAAATCGCAGCAAATAAGAAAGAGCATTAATTGTGAATGACAATGATCATAAAATACGGAAGCAGGGACTCCGAAATATAAGGGAGAATATAAAGCCCAATAACAACAAATAAATTACAAACCGTGTATGTCAATGTTTATCGCAACATAAAGACACGGGAGAATTAAAAACACTATAACCCCAAGGGCGAAGTAGAAGAAAGCAGATTCCTCTGGTGGGAGTTGGAAAAGGAGAATGATCGTTGCGATAGTAAGAATGAGGACAAGGATCAGAACTGGATTAAGCATTTTCACAATCGTTTGGATGTATGAACTAAGAAAGAAGGTATATGAATGATGAAAATAATGGAACGGAAGAATTTAATTTATAATGGAAATATCAAAAAGAGCAATCGAGGCAGATCACCGTATTTAATTATAGAGATCTTAATTCCCTTATTTGCCGAAGAATCAAATCTTTTAGATTTCGAAAATTTTCTTAAAATCCCTTGAATTCCGGAATTCAACCAAGGCAACGTCAAAAATTAAAACGAAGATTCATTTATTCATTTCACTCTTTTGTGATAGCTTCATTCGTGCTCTTTGAATAATCGAATTATTTTATCTGTATTATTCAATAATGATAAAACTCTATTTATCAGCTCATATTCGTCAGGAAAACATATTTATTGTTAGCCATGACTACCACACTCAAATTTCGAGACGAAATTTCTTTAACGGGTAGGTACTGTAGTGACCCAGAAAATTTCGACTAATTTTAAACCAAACTCTCGATACGATTCATTATCTTTGACACGATAAGCAAAGTCTACAATGTTGAGTCTCAAACTTTTTGAACTGTTTTTATGAATTCATTTAACCTTCAACTACTTCCGACGATTCACGAACTATTGTGTGTAAATAAATATGTTATATATATATATATATATATATATATATATATATATATATATATATATATATATATATATATATATATATATATATATATATATATATATTTATATATTAAAAATGATATATGTAAAATTAATGTATTAAATTTAATTACAAGTTAAAATATAGTTATTATATTAATAAACATTACGCTCATTATTACTAATGATATCAGTATTTTTAATATTATTAATTTAGTATATAAAATGCAGATAGGAGATTTGATAAGCATAATTTGTTATATCAATATTATTAGTACTACTTTCATTATTATTATTAATGTTAATATGATTATTAATATTTGTATTATTAATACTATATAATATATAGAGATAAAAATTAAACATGTAACTTGTTATATCTTAATTATTACTTGTATTGTCATTAGATATTATTATCATTAAAAATCATTATTTTTTTTATCATTAAAAATATTATCATTATCATCTTTATAATTACTATTATAATTCTTATTAATTATTATTAATAATATTAATATTACTATTATTAATGTAATTATTAGTATTATTATTTTTATATATAGATATGAAATGTAATACACATAATTTAATATAATTATTATTATTATTAGTATTATCTTGAGATTATTATTATTATTAATATTAATGATATTTCTGTTATTATTACTATTAGTATTTTAGTATTTTATCAGTATTGTAATTATTAATAGAATTACTAAAATATTAATATAGTTTACATATATAATTATCAGACAAAAACAAAAGTGGTTTCAAGTCACTTTCCACTTTTAAATTATTCATGCTCGTGATTTATACCTTGTCGACTTGTATCACTATAAGACATTCTATGAATCATTCAATCATTCCACAAATATCATCCAATTATTCAATCATATAATATAACCATGACATTGAACACCAACTCATTCTCTCTTTTATTGTTTTCATTACTCGAAGAAAAGAAACCCCAAAAGTGGGTAGGCTGTAAAGCCGTGAACACTTCAAAAACCCCTTCACCACCTTTACAATCAACACCACCCACTGCCATCGTAGACACCACCCATAAACCACGTTATCACTTTCTCTTTTCTCTCTCTCCTATTTCATTGACGTGAATACCCACATCCATCGCTACTATTGTTGCTATGGTTTCTACTTCTGTCTTAAGTCGAGAACCACAATCACCATGAATCCCTTCTCTAAACTGCAAATCGTTTATGCTGCTACTGCAGCTAATCTTCTTCTAAATAGTATATTTTGCAGTTCGGACACCACCTTTAAACCACCATAAACCGTGAACCATCCTCCACCAACATCAAACCCACTCAATGCTATGTAAACTATTATGGTGCTATGGAGTTTCTATTTTGGGCTGAAAACCACCAAACCTTTACGACCACCTACATGTTTTTTTTTTGTTTTTTTTTGTGAACCCAAGAACCACCCTCACAACCCATGTACCATCGTTGTACTACTATCTTGCTACCATACCAAAACCTATTATCCTTTCCTTTTATTTTGAGTTGTTTAACAAACTGTACAGTAGCCAAAACAAACCTTTTTGTTGCTATGATCGGTTCCATTTATTGTTTAAACCAATTGCCAACTCGTTAATTTATATATAATTGCTATCGTTATTATTCAACAACAACCTAATACCGTTCCAAGATCACCACATCACCTACTGCGATGCTTCTGCTCTTCCTGATCAGTTTCAAACCCTCAAAACAGCAGCAGTTTCATATATTTGTTTTATGATTATGATATGGAATAACGATAAAGGTGAAGAATGAAGGGAATACGATAAACTATTAAGCGGTGATAATGATTCTATGATGATTGCTGTTAAACTATCGATTATTATATAAAGAAAATTAAATGGAATGTTGAGCTGTAAAGGTTAAGTGATGCGTGTATGTTCCTGCTTCAAATAATCCTTTTTGCACATAAAGGTGGCTGATTATTTTGTTTCTGTTTCTACCCGTCCCTTATATGTTTTAATACTTGTTGGGCTTTGGAATCTCTATTGGGCCGTGGCCAATTTTTAGTTCCTATTGGGCCGGATCAATAACAAGTACTATGGTTTTAATACGGAGCATTAATAAAGAAATACGAAAATAGAAGGACGGTTAAGGTGTGTGTTGGATGAACAAGGGGTCTCGGGTTCGATCCCGGGCTGTGACACTCTTTTTTGGAAAAAGAAGGAGAAGACATAGGGAGAACAAAATATTATGAGTTAAATAAAAATTTGGTACGATGGTAGAACAGAAAATCACAAATGGAGTTATGGTTAAGGGTGTTGATGGGTGAACAAGAGGTCTTGGGTTCAAGTCTGAATTGGGACATTTTTTTAGAAAGCCTATTTCACTAAGGTAGTTATTTATTTATTTATTTCTATCATTAGTATTATTATTATTATTATTATTAATATTATTATCATTGTTATTAGTATTATAATTATTATTGTTGTTATTATATAGACTAAAAATTAAAAATATAATTATTATTATCATTACCCTATTTATATTATTACTATTATCATTATTATTAAGTATATTTATAAAAATTATTATTTCCATTATCGTTATTATTAAATTTATCACTTTATTTAAAAACTACTATTATTATTATAAATATCATTAATTCTATTATCTTTACCATTTTTATTAGCAATATTTCTATTATCATTATTATTATTTTTAACATTATTATTATTACTATTATTATTATTATTATAAGATAACACAACTTTTTATTTATTATTATTAATATTATTGTACCAAATAACAATTAGTTACGTAAGACTATAATTAATACATATGACATACTAAAATAACAAGTATATTACTAATATTAATATATAAACTTATTTTATTATTATTATATGTTTTAATATATATAAATGCTATAGGTTCGTGAATCCGAGGTCAACCCTGCATTGTTCAATATAGTCATATGTATTTTTACTACAAAATACATTAGGCGAGTTTCATTAATCCCTTTTTAAATGCTTTTGCAATATATATTTTTGGGACTGAGAATACATGCACTGTTTTATAACTATTTTACGAAATAGACACAAGTAATTGATACTACATTATATGGTTGAATGATCGAAATCGAATATGCCCCTTTTTATTAAGTCTGGTAATCTAAGAATTAGGGAACAGACACCCTAATTGACGCGAACTCTAAAGATAGATCTATCGGGCCCAACAAGCCCCATCCAAAGTACCGGATGCTTTAGTACTTCGAAATTTATATCATGTCCGAAGGAGGATCCCGGAATGATGGGGATATTCTTAAATGCATATTGTGAATGTCGGTTACCAGGTGTTCAATCCATATGAATGATATTTTTGTCTCTATGCATGGGACGTATGTTTACGAGAAATGGAAATATGAAATCTTGTGGTCTATTAAAATGATGAAAATGATTATTTATGTTAAACTAATGAACTCACCAACCTTTTTGTTGACACTTTAAAGCATGTTTATTCTCAGGTATGAAAGAAATCTTCCGCTGGGCATTTGCTCATATTAGAGATATTACTTGGAGTCATTCATGACATATTTCAAAAGACGTTGCATTCGAGTCGTTGAGTTCATCAAGATTATATTTAAGTCAATTATAGTTTAATATATTATGAAATGATATGCATGTCGTCAACTTTCGATGTAAAGCAAGTTTGTCTTTTAAAAACGAATGCAATGTTTGTAAAATGTATCATATAGAGGTCAAGTACCTCGCGATGTAATCAACTATTGAGAATCATTTATAATCGATATGGACTTCGTCCAGATGGATTAGGACGGGTCTTCACAGACGGCGTCCAGGATTCTGGACGGCGCCCAGCCCTTTACAATTGGACGGCGTCCCATATTTTTGGACGGCGTCCCAAACACCTGAGAAAACAGGATCTTACAACTCTCCCCCACTTGAACCGAATTGCGTTCTCGCAATCCAAGTCGCATGACAAGCAGGAAGATAGACCAAAACAAACTCTTCGAGCTCCCAAGTAAACTCGAAACCTATACTACGATGCCATTGAACTTTAAAAGTTCTTACCTCTTTATTTCTCAACCTTTTGGCCTTCTCATCGAGTATAGCAATCGGCTCCTCAACATACTCTAACTTATTGTTTAGTTCAATCTCGTCTAATGGCACCCATGAAGAATCATCCGTAAGACACTTACAGAGATGGGAAACAAGAAATGTATTATGGATCCCCGCATGCTCTTCGGGTAATTCCAAACGATATGCAACTTCACTAACACGAGCTAAAATTTTAAATGGCCCAATAAATCGAGGAGCTAACTTTCCCCATTTTCGAAATCGAATGACACCTTTCCATGGCAAAACTTTAAGCATCACCATGTCACCTTCTTGAAACTCAATCGTTTTCCTTCGTTTGTCGGCATACGCCTTTTGTCTATCTTGAGCCTTTTTCAAATGAGCCCGAATCATATCAATCTTACTATTCATCTCTAAAACCAAATCGGTATTCCCGATTTCTCTTTGACCCACTTCACCCCAACAAATCGGGGTTCAACACCTATGCCCATAAAGCATCTCGTAAGGTGGCATCCCGATACTAGTATGATAACTATTATTGTACGAGAATTCCACCAATGGTAAGTGCTCATCCCAACTACCGTCGAAATCAATAATACACGCCCGTAACATATCCTCCAATGTTTGATTCGTACGTTCAGTTTGACCGTCCATTTGAGGATGGTACGCCGTGATCAATTTCAATTGTGTACCCATATCTTCATGAAACTTTTCCCAAAACTGAGATTTGAAACGAGTATCTCGATCCGAAATAATAGATATAAGAACTCCGTGTCTTGATATCACCTCCTTGATAAACAACTTAGCTAAGGTCTCCGACGATATCGCTTCCTGAATGGGAAGAAACAAGGCACTTTTCGTCAATCGATCAACTATTACCCAAATCGAATCAAATTGGGTTCTCGCCGTCTTTGGTAACTTTGTGATGAAATCCATGGTAATGTGCTCCCATTTACATTTCGGGATTTCTAACGGTTGTAACATACCATACGGCTTTTGATGTTCGGCTTTAACTTGCAAACACGTGACGCATTGTTCAACATACTTAACAACATCGCGTTTCATGCCCGACCACCAATACTCTTTCTTCAAATTAAGATACATTTTTGTCGCGCCCGGGTGATGGGAATACTTTGACTTATGTGCTTCATCAAGTAGCACTCGTCGATTACCACCCATCTTAAGCACCCATACTCGTCCTTGAAAGGACAACAAACCATGCGGGCCTAAGGTAATAGACTCTGTTTGCCCACAATTCGTTCCTCATGCTTGTTGTTAACAAAAGCTTCAATTTGAATCTCACCAAGCTTCACAAGAAAATCATTAGTAATAATCATGCGTAACGATCCTACTCGTATCGCCGGATGTTGACTCTTCCGACTTAACGCATCCGCGACCACATTCGCCTTACCCGGATGATAAAGTATTTCACAATCATAATCTTTTACCACATCCATCCACCTACGTTGTCAATAATTCAAATCTCGTTGATCAAAAAGATGTTTTAAGCTCTTGTGATCCGAATATATCGTACACTTGACACCGTACAAATAGTGGCGCCAAATTTTCAACGCATGAACAACCGCCACCAACTCAAGATCATGAGTCGGATATCTCGTTTTGTGTTCCTAATTGTCGAGAGGCGTAAGCGATGACTTTACCTCTTTGCATTAAAACACACCCGAGCCCATTTAAAGACGCATCACAATAAACCGTCATGTCTTCTACCCCTTCTGACAACACTAACACCGGAGCTTGATATAATTTCTCTTTTATCAATTGAAAGGTAATTTTTTGCTCATTCTCCCAATTAAATCTCGCATTATTTCTCGTCAACTTCGTCAAAGGAGAAGCGATTTTAGAAAAGTCTTGGATAAACCGACGGTAATAACCTGCCAATCCGAGGAAACTTCGGATTTTCGTAGGCGTAGTCGGTCGTCCCCAACTCTTCACCGTCTTAATCTTCTCCGGATCTACTTGAATACCATCCTTGTTCACAATATGACCAAGGAATTGAACTTCCCTTAGCCAAAATTAACATTTGGAGAATTTTGCATACAACTTCTCCTTCCGCAACGTCTTCAACACACCACGCAAATGATGTTCATGTTCCTTCATACTCTTCGAATAGATAAGTATGTCGTCAATGAACACAATCACTGACTTGTCCAATATAGGTTGGCACACTCGGTTCATAAGATCCATGAATGCCGCCGGTGCATTCGTAAGACCGAAAGGGATAAATACAAACTCATAATGCCCGTAACGCGTTCGAAAAGCCGTTTTCTCAATATCTTCCTCACGGACCCGCATTTGGTGATAGCCGGACCGTAGGTCAATCTTAGAAAATACGTTGCACCTTGGAGTTGGTCAAACAAATCATCAATCTGAGGCAATGGATAGCGATTCTTGATCATCACTTTATTCAAATCCTGATAATTGATGCACATTCGCATACTACCATCTTTCTTCTTCACGAATAAAACCAGAGCGCCCCATGGCGAAGCACTCAGTCGAATGAAACCCTTTTCAAGCAACTCTTGGGTTTGATTTAACAACTCTTGCATTTCCGTTGGTGCTAAATGATAAGGTGTTTTAGCAATGGGAGTAGCACCCGGAACCAACTCAATATGAAATTCAACTTGTCTTTCCGCCGGAACACCCGACAATTCATCCGGAAAAACTTCTTCAAATTCACTAACCACCGGAATTTCATGAATGGGTGGTGGCTCTTCACGAGTATCAACTACATGAGCAAGAAAATCCATGTCACCACTAACAAGAAAACCACATGCCCGTGCATAAGTGCATAATGGCACAAGTCTTCTCCGTCTCTAGCCATGAATAATTAACTCTCCCCTACTTGGGGTCTTTACTCGAATAGATTTCTCATGGCATGCAATATCGGCTCTATAACGATCGAGCCAATCCATACCAACGACAATATCAAATTCACCCAAGGTCATCGGGATAAGATCAATTCTAAACGTTTCAGAACCAAACACAATATCACAATCATTACACACATCAACTCCTAGCACCGTCTTACCATCCGCTATTTCAACTTCTACCGGATGACTCAACTTAGCTAGCGGCTTATTTAGTTTAGGCACGAATCTTGGAGAAACAAACGACAAATTAGCACCGCTATCAAATAGGATCCTTGCCGGATTAGAGTTAACCATGAAAGTACCTGATATAACTTCGTTGGATTGCTTGGCCTCATCATTAGTCATCAAATAGTTTCGTCCCCTAGCCGTACCCGCCACTTTCTCCAACTTCTTAACATGATCGGTGTTTGATAAGACTAAAAAGGAACATATAATTCATAGCAATATCCCTCCTAAATAATAGGTTTTCATATGTAATTGTATTATATTTTCATTGTAATTGTTTAAATAAATAAGTGCGAAGACAAAAGGCGAAAACGAAGATTTGAAGACACAAACGTCCAAAAAGCTCAAATGTACAAGATACAATTTAAAAGGTTCAATTTATTGATGAAAAACGTCTAAAAATGACAAGAGTACAAGTTACAAAACGCAAAGTACAAGATATTAAATTGTACGCAAGGACGTTCGAAAATCCGGAACAGGGACATGAGTTAACTATCAACGCCCTTCGCAACGGACCAAAAATTACAAGTCTACTATGCACAAGAATATAATATAATATATAAATAATTATATTAATTATTTATATTTTATATTTATATATAAAATATGTCGACAAGCAAGGTTCCAAAATTGTGTGAGCTGGATTTTCAAACTCCACGACTCGCGGAGTTTGCAGGCTTAAAACTCCACGACTCGTGGAGCTGCAAAAATCAGAAACGCCTATAAAAGGCCATGCATTCTGCCGAGTAAAAATATAAATAATAATAATAATACTCTGTAATAAATAATAAATAAATATATATATATATATATATATATATATATATATATATATATATATATATATATAGTATAGGGTAGTTTTATATTAGATTAGTTCGGGTTATGTAAAGGTTATTTTACGGGTTTTTGAAGTCGAAATTCTGTCCGTGTAACACTACGCGATAAATACTCAATGTAAGTTATGTTCTCCTTTTTAAATTAATGTCTCGTAACTAAGTTATTATTATGCTTATTTGAGCCGAAATAATTATGATGTTGGGCTAAATATTAAAGATGGTGTTATTGGGCTTTGTACCATAATTGAGATTTGGACAAAAGAACGACACTTGTGGAAATTAGACTATGGGCTATTAATGGGATTTATATTAACTAAATGATACCTCATTAAATTAATATAGAGATTTACAATTTGATGTAGATATAAATAACCACATACGCTCGATCGGACACGATGGGCGGGATATCTATAAATACTAATAATTGTTCATTTGACCGGACACGGGGATGGATTAATAGTCAATGGACTTATTAAAACAGGGGTGGATTACATTCAAGGGTAATTGGTGTAATTGTTAACAAAGTATTAAAACCTTGGATTACACAGAGTCGATAACCTGGTGTATTCATTAAACAAAGTATTAAGACCTTGTTACAGTTCGAATCCCCAGTTAGTTGGAATATTTGACTTCGGGCATAAGGTTAAATTTGCCGAGCATTTTATAATTATGATCGATGAACTATTGTGGACAAAAACCAGATAGGTTTCAAATACATCCAGGACAAAGGACAATTAACCCAAGACAATAAATTAAAATCAAAATGTCAAACATCATAGTTACGGAAGTTTAAATAAGCATAATATATTTTATTTCATATTTCCTCGTACTTTTATTTATTGTTATTTTAATTATTATTATTTATTTTATATTGGTTAAATATCGTCATTTACTTTACGCTTGATTTAAAATATAAAATCGACAAACCGGTCATTAAACGGTAAACTCCCTTTTATATATTATTAATATAATATATTTTGTACAAATATATCTGTTTAAAAATATAGTGTGCAATAAGCCCGCTCCCTGTGGAACGAACCGGACTTACTAAAAACTATACTACTCTACGATTAGGTACACTACCTATAGTGTTGTAGCAAGGTTTAGGTATATCCCATCTGTAAATAAATAATTAAAACTTGTGTAATTTGTAACGTATTTCGTATTAAAAAATATAGTATATTTCACGTACACCTCGCACGACATCAAGTTTTTGGCGCCGCTGCCGGGGACTCGGCGAAACGCTATATTTTTAATTTATTTTTGTATAAATATATTTATATATATTTTTAGAAAAACAATATAAAATTTAAAAAAAAAACACGTTTTTCAAACTCCACGACTCGCGGAGTTTGCAGGCTTAAAACTCCACGACTCGCGGAGCCACCCTGACAGGCGCACCCAGAAACCCTATTTCGCATTAATTACGGAATATTATTAATTATTATTATTTATAAACCCTATTTAATTTATTATTATTATTATTTAGTTTTAGTTTTTAAATTAATTTGTATTTTGTATTTTAATTAGTTTTATTATAAATAAAAATTAATACTTTTATAAAATAATAAAGATAAAAATAATATTTTTATAAAAATTATACTTTTTACAACTTTAAGTTTATTTTTATATTTTGTATTTTTTTAGTGTAATATTTGTATCTTTATTGTTCGTAGCCAGTTTTAAGTTCTAGTATTTTGCCATAGTTTATTTTTATTTTTAGATTTTTTGGCTTTGCCGTTAAATCCCTTAAGTGCTATTTCTTTAGACTAAGATTTAGGTGCTTTAGAATTTTGCGACGATTTTAAAATTTTAGTGCCTTTTAAGTCACGACTCGCTACTTTCTTATTTTTATTTTCGACGCGCATTCTTTTTCTTTCTTATTTCTCGACGCTTTAGTTTTTAGGACTTAGAAATTTTCTCTATTTCTTATCTAATATCTCAAACGGAAAGAAAAATTATTTAAGTGGTTAAATTAATGGACGTTGACAATTTTCTGCTTCGTAGTAATAGTTGGATTTGTTAGTGGCTGAGTTGTGAGCTTCCGATTTAAAGGGTTCTGGCTCCCTGCTGCATCTTTTGGCTATTCGAAACGTGGGCAAAAGCAGAAAAGTCTATTAATTGGACAACTTGTATAAGTTTTTCTATTTTTATAACTAATAGGATAATTAGTAAATGCACCACATTGTAGCTAAAATTTGGCCATCGCAATAAAATGGAAAATTTTGAAAACAAGGCTATGGAAACTCTTTTTGATATCCAAAATCAATTAAATCAATACTCTCAAACGGGTGTTGATGACAATTCGTTCGGTCAATCTTGGATCACGAATGACGAAACAATAACTGGTTGTGAAATCTGTGGAGATTATCACTCAACATGAGAATGTTATTATTACGTTCCTATAAAAAATTACGCACCCACGGAACCTGAATGGAATGATTATGAAGAATACAATTAAAATTGGGATTATTCCCAAGAATATTTCCAAACTCAACAACCAGTAGACGAGGAAAATTACGTGTCTGAAAATTTATTAGACAATATGAAAATCAAACTCGAAGAACTCAATGCTCAAAATGAACAAATCAGAGAGTTTGTAAACTGGCAAGCTGAAACTCTATCAGACTACACACCTGTTGATCTGAGGAGTATTGTGCAAGAAAATCTCATATCATCGAATTTTGATGAATTCGAGAGCTCCGAAATCACCAACTATCCCGATGATACTTTTTATTCAGCTTTACCAATTTCACAACATATCGACACATTAGCCTCTACCGACGAAATCATCGATCCATCAATGGATGAAGAAGAAGTAAGGGTGACAAATTGGTACTCATGGGAAAACGATAACATTGAAAATTTTACCCTCGAGACCAAAATGGTGGGACCAATAAGTACCATTAATGAAGAAGAATTTGCTTTGATCCCGAAATTCACCATTCCACAACCTTCCAACCCAATATTCTCAATAGACAAGTCATCTACCAAAGATGAACTACAAGCTGTAATAGATATTGACACCTCAAATTTCACCCAATTGGGTAAAGAGGTGAAAACTTTGATCCCGAGAATGAACGAAAGGAAATGTTAGGAATTGTCCACCCTATAGAAATATGTATGTCGATGTATATCGATCCATTTTACCAAGAACCAGAAAAGAGACATATCCATTTACTAAAAGCTACACTTAAAAAATAATTAAGTAGTGACGATCGGGTGGGTCTAAACTTTAAACCCATTGATATATTATACACCACCCGAGATATAAATAACTGGCTCACTATTTTAATTCGTGGAACTTATTCTACCGACTTCACATGTCGTCAGCTAAGTATGGGGAAGTCTAACCCCACTTAACGTTAAATTAGGGGTTCGGGTTAGTGCATAACTCATTAACAAAAATGCATGATAAGTTAGGGTAAAAGACGCATTTTCAAAGATTAGCAAATAGTTATAAAAGCAACCATTTTTGAAGAAAAACATGTGTAATAAAACAACAAAAGTAATGAACGATGAGGTGCACCATCTATCATCCTGCAATTTTATGGTATCTTTAACTACTTTCTACACTAATCACCCTCATGAATTTATAATTATAGTCTGATTTCATGCAAATGAGGGCATTGCATAATCTTAAGTGTGGGGAAGGGTTATAAATTCTCTCGGGTTTACACTTGGTTTTATTTGTCAAATTTTGTGAAAAATTGAAAAATTTTCAACTAAATGAATTCAAAATCATGTTTATACATATTTATGAATGATGAAAACTAGGTGTTAATACCGAAATTATCGTTACCTCGGAAAGGACATAAATTGGGAAACACCCTAAAACGCTTGAATTTATTTATTAGGATATAAAAAGACGCATGAAAAAAGCCAAGTGTGGGGAGAATATACCAAGTTATTCAATAAAAAATTATCTATCACATGTTTCTGTAAAGTTTATTGCAGGTGCTTTTGTTTTGGACTAAATTAACTGTTTTACCCGATTTACTGTAATGAAAGATGGATCTACACGATGAATCAATTCCATCATTAAAAGGAAGTAAAGTCTTCTGAAAAAGACACGCGCTTCTTGATTTAGGTCAAGAAGTTATCGTCCAGACCAGCTGTAGGTTGACGAAAAATCTAGAAAAGTCATCTCCAAAATCAGCAGGAAATCCACGGACCTTAGCATCAAACAGGGTCGCCAGGTGGTCAGACTTATCCTAACCATGAGAGGATCTGTCTTGTAAAATGGGGAGGGCACCGTGCAAATTAGCTTGATAAGACTAATGAATCAGATCCCCAGAAAGGATAATCTCCTTAAAAGATCAAAAATCAGCTTTTAAGCCTGATATTACTCAATCCTTGAGATTGACCTTAAAGATTGAGAATTACAAACTCATGGAATTCGATGATATCTAAACTCGAGCTTGAACGAGAAAATATTTTGATCAAAATTAAAACCGATTTGTTTTCTGAAAACCTATTTTCAATGCGTTCATTACCATTGAACGTAAAATCCTAGGAATTCACCTGGAATTCATTAGGTCACCTGAACCAAATCGGGTGTCAACCGTAAGAACGGTGGTTGCATAGCGTGGTCGAAGACAGGACCTTGTGCCAGACCGAAAAATCATAGGATGATCTTTACTATTGCTCCTACAAAGGATAGTACTAGTATCCGACACGTTTATAGACCATAATCAAAAGCATGTCATAGGACATTGCCTTAACAGTTACTTGTTCATCGCTTTCCTTTACAACCGGACGGTAGTTTACCGAAAGGTAATATACGGGACAAGTAAACTGGACGTGTTGCTTTCCCAATACAAGGTTAGCAAGTGGGTAACACAAAACCATAAGTTTTGAGCTAAAATTTTCAAATCTGAAACCCACACAACCCACAAAAATATTTTGCAAACACCGGTGAAGGGTTATTCCGGAAAACTTGTCTAGGGTAAAAGCTAGATTGAATTTTTAAAAAGATCAAATGTTTTCATAAAGATCCAATTTCCTAACGGATCTAAATTTTCATAGTCATGTGGGGCTGTAAACCGCCTTTCAAATGTGCACTTTGCTTTGGAAACCGAAAGTAAATCGGCTATTTGATTGCAAGTGTCGTTGACCTAAACCCGAGGCAACTGTGGATGACACACCCACCTTTAACCATGGTTCTATCGTTACTACCATTGTTTATACCACCATATCAAAATCACTAATGTACAAAGTGTGATGAATAAAAAAGTGATTCATGTATGTTTTTATTTCAAGTTCTGTATTGCTTGAGGACAAGCAACGCTCAAGTGTGGGGATATTTGATAAGACTAAAAAGGAACATATAATTCATAGCAATATCTCTCCTAAATAATAGGTTTTCATATGTAATTGTATTATATTTTCATTGTAATTGTTTAAATAAATAAGTGCAAAGACAAAAGGCGAAAACGAAGATTTGAAGACACAAACATCCAAAAAGCTCAAATGTACAAGATACAATTTAAAAGGTTCAATTTATTGATGAAAAACGTCTAAAAATGACAAGAGTACAAGTTACAAAACGCAAAGTACAAGATATTAAATTGTACGCAAGGACGTTCGAAAATCCGGAACCGGGACATGAGTCAACTATCAACGCCCGACGCAACGGACCAAAAATTACAAGTCTACTATGCACAAGAATCTAATATAATATATAAATAATTATATTAATTATTTATATTTTATATTTATATATAAAATATGTCGACAAGTAAGGTTCCAAAATTGTGTGAGCTGGATTTTCAAACTCCACGACTCGCGGAGTTTGCAGGCTTAAAACTCCACGACTCGCGGAGCTGCAAAAATCAGAAACGCCTATAAAAGGCCATGCATTCTGCCGAGTAAAAATATAAATAATAATAATAATACTCTGTAATAAATAATAAATATATATATATATATATATATATATATATATATATATATATATATATATATATATATATATATATATATATATATATATATATATATATATATATATAGTATAGGGTAGTTTTATATTAGATTAGTTCGGGTTATGTAAATGTTATTTTACGGGTTTTTGAAGTCGAAATTCTGTCCGTGTAACACTACGCGATAAATACTCAATGTAAGTTATGTTCTCCTTTTTAAATTAATGTCTCGTAACTAAGTTATTATTATGCTTATTTGAGCCGAAGTAATTATGATGTTGGGCTAAATATTAAAGATGGTGTTATTGGGCTTTGTACCATAATTGAGGTTTGGACAAAAGAACGACACTTGTGGAAATTAGACTATGGGCTATTAATGGGATTTATATTAACTAAATGATACCTCATTAAATTAATATAGAGATTTTAAATTTGACGTAGATATAAATAACCACATACGCTCGATTGGACACGATGGGCGGGATATCTATAAATACTAATAATTGTTCATTTGACCGGACACGGGGATGGATTAATAGTCAATGGACTCATTAAAACAGGGGTGGATTACATTCAAGGGTAATTGGTGTAATTGTTAACAAAGTATTAAAACCTTGGATTACACACAGTCGATAACCTGGTGTATTCATTAAACAAAGTATTAAGACCTTGTTACAGTTCGAATCCCCAGTTAGTTGGAATATTTGACTTCGGGCATAAGGTTAAATTTTCCGAGCATTTTATAATTATGATCGATGAACTATTGTGGACAAAAACCAGATAGGCTTCAAATACATCCAGGACAAAGGACAATTAACCCAGGACAATAAATTAAAATCAAAACGTCAAACATCATAGTTACGGAAGTTTAATTAAGCATAATATATTTTATTTCATATTTCCTCGTACTTTTATTTATTGTTATTTTAATTATTGTTATTTATTTTATATTGGTTAAATATCGTCATTTACTTTACGCTTCGTTTAAAATATAAAATCGACAAACCGGTCATTAAACGGTAAACTCCCTTTTATATATTATTAATATAATATATTTTGCACAAATATAATTGTTTAAAAATATAGTGTGCAATAAGCCCGCTCCCTGTGGAACGAACCGGACTTACTAAAAACTATACTACTCTATGATTAGGTACACTGCCTATAGTGTTGTAGCAAGGTTTAGGTATATCCCATCTGTAAATAAATAATTAAAACTTGTGTAATTTGTAACGTATTTCGTATTAAAAAATATAGTATATTTCACGTACACCTCGCACGACATCTGTGTTCAAATTGGGACACTCCTGCCTTCGGTGCCCTTCCTTATCACAATTATAACAAGTGAGTTTGGTTGTAGAAGATGGCTTGGTGCAATCGCGAGCCATGTGTCCTTGTCGCCCACAATTGTAACATTTTGGTCCAAAACCCCCGGACGTGCCCTTCTTCACACTACCAACACTCTCACTCGCACCCTTACTTTTCTTGTTCGAATGACTAGTAGCTTCAAACTTCCTTTTGCCAAACGTAAAGCTACTTTTTCTCAACATAAGCGCCTTAAAACTTTTGGCCATATTGAACAACTCATCAAAACTTTTTACCACACTTACACTAATCTTTTCTTGATAACTATCGTTCAAGGTTCGATAGAAGTCTTCCTTCAACATTTTATCATTCCCGACATACTCCGGGAAAAATTGGGTCTTTGACAAGAAAACGGATTTGAGAGTGTTCAAATCCATCGACCCTTGCCTCAAGGTACGCAACTAGTCCTTAAGTCTAGTAAGATCGGCCGAAGTTCGGTACTCGTCGAAAAACTACGCCTTGAACTCTTCCCAAGTGAAATCCATACATTGTTCTTCACCATAAAGTTGGATCTTCGCGTCCCACCACAATTTACAATCGCCCCGCAACATACTACACCCGTACCTTGTCTTCTTATCGAGAGGGCATTCACAAGTATGGAAATCCCCCTCCATATCGGAGATCTAACGGGCACTCTTAAGAGGGTCTCGTTCACCTTCAAAGGTTGGAGGTTGAGAATTCCTGAAATTTTTGTAGAAAAAGTCCCGTCTTCCCACATTATCTTCTTGTAGAACAAGCTTAACTTGTTCTGTTGGTTGAATGTGGGTTAATACACTAAACAATAAACTTAAGTATAATTAACCAAAGTGTAATCAACCAAAGAATATGTTTTGATGATGACACACACATACGCATAAGTGATGACTGACATCTAAACATAAAACACGCAAGATCACTAATCCATCCTTTATGTTGCAAACGACCAAGTAAAACACAGGTTAAAGAATGAAACTAAAAGTTCAGGTAAACACATGGTCGAGGTACGGTCAACCGCATAGTCAACCGTGAAACCCCAAACTGAATTGCAATGCAGTTTTGTGAAAACAAGTTGCACGGTCGCCACCACGGTCAACCGCAGTGCGACCGCGGTTTCTTCTGTCACCGTTTTTGACCAAATAAAGTTTGACTAGTTCCCGATATCTATAATTCATGAAACCTTTCTCAACATGCTTAGAATAGATGCCTTCTCCATACTCAATTGAGTTTTGGTCAGAAAAACACTAATTGTGATTAATTACGCCTAATGACATCTTAATGACAAATTAACCAAGATTAGGCATAACACATAAGTGTTAATCAACAACTTGTGATCTTAATTCTTATCTAGATATCCTTAGTATGATCATCAAGTACCTACACACTTAAGCCAATATCACTAGAACAATAATTGCTATTAGAAATGACTTAGTGATTAATTAAGGCTAAATGAAGAACAATGCTCTCAGGGTTAAACTAGAAATGACTTGTAATCCTAAAACACACTTAGATACATTTAGGATGGTCACCAAGTCCTAAATAGAGATTGCTCTTCCCTTATGCATGTGTTGGACATTAATGTGTGCTTATACATTAATCATGTAATGTGTTATATTGCACATTAAACTTATTAAGTGCTTGAATTATAAGTTGTGCAAGTATCTATATGATTGATCCTAGAATAACTATCTCTTGCTATGTGAGTATTACTTGCTACTTGCTAATAATGCTTAATACTCATAAACTTGTCAACTTGATTAATATGTTTGCCATGTGTTCATTAGTTAGGATTCAAGTAACTAACCTACTCCAATAGATTAAGTGTAAAATGGTTCACAATTAAACTATAGTCAATTATCTATTTGGTCTAGTCTAAGTAACTAAGTGTGATTGCTTGTTCAAGAATAACTTAACCTTAATGTCTCTACATACTTCATGATTATCTTATAGAGACATTATTCAATTAGTCCCTAACTAAACTCAAATGAAACATGACTTGTGATTAATTGGAACTAGGAAGTTAATGATATAGTGACTAGCCTTTAGAATTGAACCAAGAGCATTAATGTGACTAACTAAGTCTTGACCAAACTGAAATTTCCCTAAATATCAATCAAGACACTTCTTCAAGAATGTTGGGTTTGCCACTTTTGAAATGATTAGTCACTTTCATGCAATAAGACCAAATCTCACACATTTAATGTGTAACGACGCGGAATTTTCTGATCGTTCTATACTTATGAGATTAATATTTACATAAATTAAACCTTACCAACATGATAAGCAATCCAAACTGTTGAGACTTATATTTTTGAAAAGAGTTTTACACAACGTTTGACCGTCCAATTTGACCGATGATATCACGAACTATATAACACACGATAATTATACGATTATGTATATGTACATATCTATACATATTTAACATGATTTAAGGATGGTTTAACATTTCATTGTGAACTAACAACAATGAGTTATAAGTATACTTTGAGACCACTAACTTAAGTTTTCAAAACGATAACTATATGTAACGTTCTTTGACATATATACTTACAATCTATAATGTGTTGTGATTTATGTCACCAATATGATTTAAGTGTAATGGGATTAATTTGTAACCAAAATAATCTTGATAAATATCGAACAAGTTTGGGGAAGTGTGGAGTGCACACTTGTTTGAACTTATCTTGATTATGAAGGGGGTTCGGGGGCAGCGCCCCCGATAAGCGGGGTCCAAGGGGTGGCAACCCCTGGCGGGGTCCAAGTGTGCATATCAGACTATATGTAACGTTCTTTGACATATCTTGCTTTATTAAAAATGTCTTAAAATTTTATTTTTGGCCCGGTTGGACCCAAAATAAAAGCCCGATTTTGAGCTTCTTTTACCGTATCATACCCATTATCTATACGTATTTACTATTGGTAAATACACATCAAATCAATATCCTTATCAGCCTTAGATCTGCCCTAGATAAGAGGGAATCTTATTTGTAAGCTAGCATACATTATTACTAAAAAATTCAACACAATAATTTGTCCTTGTTCCCTCAACAACCAAACTGTCCTATAAGTATCACCATCACCTTGGTTTTTCATTTCATTCTTACAACCATCTTTCTCTAACCAAAAACACACTCTTAGGAACTCTAAGTGTTCTTCACAATCTCAGCAAATACTCATGAAGAACTAGCTTCATGAACAACCTATAATCATCATAAGAAAGTTTGATCAAGATTATTTTCTATCTTTTCCAGTAGCTTTATCCAAGTAACTTGAGGTAGTAACCTTATTCATAATCTTATTCGATTCATATTTATATAGCTATCTTATTTTGTGTTATAAAATTTTTAACAACAAGAACATAGTTTGAATGATTTCAAACCTGTTCGCAAACTAAATAGATCCTTCTAATTTGATTTTTAAAACACTTCAAAACCTGTAATATATCATATTATGACAAAATCGGATTAATCATATCTTGGCTAATTAACATAATATTTAATATATATTTACTTATGATTTGATTTTATATATTTCAGGACCACCCGTAAACAACACGAGAAGATTAATCATAAGACCTCATGATTGTACGCAACACGTCATCTGACAATACGGTACTTTATGTACGCAACACGTCATTTGACAACATGGTACCATGGGTCGAGATTAATTCTGATCAATACGAATACGATGAGGTCTTTATTTATTTTATTGAGCAACTAATTGTGGACCATTAACAACAGACTGCTAACTATGGACTAAGAAAATATTAAAAGTATTATAAGTATATATATATGTAACGATTACTTGAAAAGAAAATATGTTGATATATTATATATATGGTTAGGTTCGTGATATCTATCGGAGACCAAGTCGAGTTAAATACCTTCAAGGAAAAGGTGAGTATATAGTCCCACTTTTAAACTCTAAATATTTCGGGATGAGAATACATGCATTTTATGATTTATGTTATGGACACAAGTGATTAAAAATATATATTCTATGTTGAGTTGTACCACTGGCATACTTCCCTGTAACTTGGTAACTTCTATTTACATGAGGTATTGTAAACGCGAATCCTGTTGATAGATCTATCGGGCCTGACAACCCCAACCGGACTGGACGACCAGTATTCAACGGTTGTACAGTACTTCGTTTTGGTGACTACACTTGGTACGGTGTAGTAAGATTTCATAATAAAGGGAATATGCGACGTTGATTAAATGTTAAGTATGGTTATCAAGTGCTCAACAACTTAGAATATCTTTATTAAAACGTTTATATATGAAATCTTGTGGTCTATATTTATAACGCTGCCGGCATTAAACCTATATCTCACCAACTTTATGTTGACGTTTTAAGCATGTTTATTCTCAGGTGATAACTAAAAGCTTCCGCTGCAACATGTTGAATTTAAGCAAGATCTTGAGTATGCATATTTGTGTCAAAAATAAAACTGCATATCGGAGGATTTGTAATGTAAAATATGTTGGAAGTCGTATTGTTATTATCACATGTAAAGTTTGTAAGTCTAAGATTATCGCTAAACGATAATCATTATTATCTTGTTTAAACCTTGTATTTGTAATAAAAGTTATGGTTTGTATTGTAAAAACGAATGCAGTTTTTGAAAAACATCGCATATAGAGGTCAATACCTCGCGATGAAATCATATGTTATTGTATTCGTCGTTATGGTTAAGGTCGGGTTATGACATAATGCATATAGTACTTGTATAGGATGTTTGGTTTCTTTTGCAGGTGCTAGAATGAGTAAAGGTGCCAAAATGTGGTGTTCAAATCTGAGTCAAACGACTATACAATGGATACCAAATTTGGACTGGAGCACGCACGGTCGCACCACGGTCGACCGTGCAGGTAACCGTGTGTCAACGGTTATTTTTTGAATCCCACTATAAAAGGCAAACATTTAAGAGCATTTGAAGTTGACCCTCTTGCACATTTCAAAGGCTTATCTCCAGTGATCACAAGTGCATCAACTACTACTCAAATGTGATCAAGCAAGAGAAGATTCTATGATCTTATAGATATAGAATTGGGTTGTTGTAAACTTACTAATCAAAATCATTTATCTTGTGAGTTTACTTAATGTAATGTGTGTCCTAGTATTGTGTTAGAATCATCATTGCAGAGTGTATAAGTCTTGTAACTTTAATTAGTGGAAGCATAGGCTAGCTTAGTGATCTACTTCCTTAAAGGGACTTAGGATGTTGATTAATCTTATTTAGAGATTAATACTTGTCCAAGGTGAAGACAAGTTGATCTAGGTTGGAGTTGATCTTTCGAAGGGATAGAAAGATTAGGTTTGTTGTCTACTAAAGAAGATTGAAGACTTGTAAATCGGATCTCCACCGGGTTTGGAGAAAAGTGCTTAGTGAAGCAACAAATCCCGATTAGTGTAATCGGGGAGTGGATTAAGGTGGATTAGTTAACATCCACCCGAACCACTATAAATCCTTGTGTCTATGTTCTTTACATTACTTCATTTATCATTTTGAACATATACACTACACACATCAAGTTTGAGTTAAGTTGGTTGATCAAAGTAAAATCGAATTTGGTGATCAATCGAAAAATTGTTAAAAACATATTAAGTAACTATTCACCCCCTCTAGTTACTTACAATTGTATCAGAGCGGTTGCTAAAATCATTCATTGCACTATAAACGATCGCGAAAGCGTCAAAATTCGTTTTGTGCAAAAACTTGAGTCAACGATTCTCGGATCAACTCAAACTATGGGATACTTGGAAGAATTGGTGAAAGAAGCACCAATCTTTGATAAGATGAATATTGATGTGTGGAAATCAAGATTTGAGTCTTATCTCAAATCCAAGGATTACTACTTGTGGAGAATAATCAAAGTAGGAGACTTTGTACCACAAACTAGTTCAAGACTAGTGAAGTCAACTTTTCAAAACAAAGATGTTTTGAAACAATTTGATGCAATTTCACTACTTCATGGTGTAATGACCCGGAAATTTTCGACTAATTTTAAACCAAACTCTCGATACGATATAATATTTTGACACGATAAGTTAAGTATGTTATTATGAGTCTCAAAATTATTGAACTGTTTTTATACATTTATTGGACCTTCGACTGCTTCTGACGATTCACGAACAACTATTTGTAAATAGATACTTATAGATTTATATATAGATATGCATATATATAAATGTATATAATAATATGAAATATTATATACTGTAATGGTTAGAATTAATTATGTAAAATGATATTAATATATAATAATTATTATTTAAAAAAGTATCTACATATATAAATAAGGTATATATATAAAAGATATGTTTTGTGATTTCGAAAAATATTTAGTAAACGAAGTAACGCTCAATTGTCATTTGATCGATAGTTAAAACGAGTTAAAAAGGAACTTATATGATTTTAAAAATGGTGATCCGAAAATGAGTTGTATAAATTATAGGCTCATAAAAAAATATATTTAGGAACTATTTGTTGAATTTTAAAACTTTTTATATTTTACTTGGAGTCGGGAGTGAATAATTAATGTAATTTTTATTTAATAGTTAATGACCGAATTTTATACCATAATGACTGAAATAAATAAATATTACTAAAATTATTGTAATACAACTTATTATTATCATTATCATTAATATTATTATTAATATTAAGAGTGTTATTATTATTATTAATATATCTATATTTATTTACTATTAATATTATTTGAAAATAAATAATTACATGTAAACTGTGTTCTATTAGATATCAAAATCTAAGTTTGCTTTTGGTTAATTATCCGTGATTTCTTGCCTTCCACTAAATGAACCTTATTATTAATAATTGGTTATTGTTTCCTTTCAATATCTATGAGTTATATATCAAGATAATATGTATCAACCATATCTATCTATCTCCCTCACACTCTTAAGAGTACCATAACCATCACCCACAACATCATCAACCTTCTAACACCACCACCATCCGAGAACTAATACTAAGAACAACACCCATAACAATTACTATTACTTGTATTCGATGCTACTGCTTACTCGAACCACCATAACCACACACCTGAAACCATCAACTCTGCCTCCTAATTCATGAATTAATCAAACAACAACGAAGTAAGAAGTGTAGCAGTTGTTGTTGTTTCTGTCAAACATCCAAGATCCCTCACAAGCCATCACCCTATACGATTACTTGTTGCTTCTATCTGTGTTCATGTTCGGCCAAACAACCAAGACTAGTTGATACTACTTGACAACTACTGTTTTATTTTGTTTCATTCTTTGTTCGACACCCAACAATCTACAACCATCCTCGAACACCCAAAACGAAACCGTCACCCATTTAACTATCATCATAAACTGCTGCATATTGATCAAGTAGCAGCTACAAGTAATGCTCCTGCTGCAGCTAAAAACCACTCTCAAACGATGAGGTCATCAATATTAACCTGCCATTAAACTACTAATTTTTAACAACCCGTCCTTATCCACCTGGACGAAGTCATGAACATTTGGTCCCATTGCGATGATCAACTCCAAATAACCCTTAAAATGAGCAATTGCACAGCGGAAGACTTAATTCGTACCAGAGAATAAACATGCTTTAAAGTGTCAACCAAAAGGTTGGTGAGTTCATAGGTTTATCATAACAATCTTTTTAATATATTAATAGACCACAAGATTTCATAATTATAAACATAATAAACTCGCAAGTGTATGTAAAGCATTCTAAGTGGTTGAGCACTTGGTAACCATACTTAACATTTAATCAACGTCGTATATTCCCTTTTATATAACATCTTACACCGTACCAAGTGTAATTTACAAAAGAAGTACTGTGCAACCGTTAAATACTGGTCGTCCAGTCCGGTTGGGGTTGTCAGGCCCTATAGATCTATCAACAGGATTCGCGTTTACAATACCCATGTAAATAGTAGTTACCAAGCTATAGGGAAATATGCCAGTGGTACAACTCAACGTAGAATGTATTTTAAGTACTTGTGTCTATTTCGTAAACATTTATAAAAGCAGCGCATGTATTCTCAGCCCAAAAATATATATTGCAAAAGCAAATAAAAAGGGAGCAAATGAAACTCACCATACTGTATTTTGTAGTAAAAATACATATGACGACATTTAACAAGTGTAGGGTTGGCCTCGGATTCACGAACCTATATTATTTGTATATATATTAACACACATAATTGTAATCGAACAATATACATAAATTTGTTAGTTATATCATTTTTATAATAATAATAATATATATATATATATATATATATATATATATATATATATATATATATATATATATATATATATGTTTCATTGTATGTAAAAATATTAGTTTTGTTATGTTATATGTATTAGATATATTTATATATATATATATATATATATTTCATATGTTTATTAAAATTATAATAATACTAAAATTAATGTAAGTAATGATAAAATAATAATAATGATAATAGAGTTAAAAATGATACTTTTAATATAACTGATAAAAATGATAACTTTAATGAAAATGATACTTTTTAATAAAAATGTTAATTTTAATATTAATGAATACTAATACTTATGATAACAATAATAATAATAAAAATAATAATAATTAGAATATTAATCTTAATAATCCTATTAATAGTAATGATAATAATAATAATCATAATTTTAATATTTAGTGTTAGTTTAATAAAAATAATAAGAATAGCAATAATAATAATTAAAATAGGCTACCTTCAAAACAAGCTCCTAAAAAAATAAACGCCCCCGCCCGGGCTCGAACCCACGATCTCTTGGTTAAACACAAAAACCCCTAACCACTGCTCTATTCGTTATTTCATGAATTAATTAGCTCCTTAGATTCATTTAACTTATTTCACGCAGCAACATATAATTATTATCATCAACGTCACCTCAAATCATTATCGATATCCTTTCATCACATCATCATCTTAATCGTCCCATCATCCTCGCATCATTAAATCATCGAACATCATCATAATAACATTACCTTGTTACCAACTTCATCATCATAACCTTAATTATATAAGATTGGGTTTAGGAGTCCATTGTTACATAAATAAGGCCCATTTACTAATAGTCCACTTGTGAGATTAAAGTGATCCACCAGGCCAACCCATATACTGGAAATAAGCTAACCGATGGATGTTTTTTTTTATATCGCAGACAACACACACGAATAGGTCATCACATCACCATCATCTTACTTTTAACCTAACCATCAATCATCATTGTCTTCGTTAAACATTAATGGAAAGGTATTTCAGCATTAGATCTAGTTCGTTGGACAGAAAATGGAAAGCGAAACAGCAACAACAAAAAAAATATAATGGCTGTATCAGCAGGTTTATATGGTGACTATCTGTTTGGTTATTTTCGGCTGTTTGTAGCAGTACAACAGTGACGATAGCCGTGATTTGCAGAGACAAGAGATAGAGAGAAAATAGAGAAAAATAGGTGGTGGTTGTACTATGGTTTAAATATGGTGGGGTGGTGGATTATGGAGGTTATGGTGGCGTTTTACAGCGGTTCATAGTAGCTGTAGAAGTTGTAATATAGTAACAGTAGTTGTTGGTTGTGATGGTGCGATAGATAACAGAAAATACAAGGTGTTGACGGGTGATGATGGAGAAGATGAGGTGGTAGGTCACATTGTGTAAAACGAGGGTGACGAGTTATGGGTGTGATTGTAATTGAAGGTTGTGACATGATGGTGGTAGTCGAATGGTTTGGAGGAGATTAATTAAGCGGTGTGGTGTAGGGTGATACGAGTGTATACATATGTAGAGAGAAGGTGGTGGCGGTTGTGGTAGTTGCCGGTGAAGTGGTGGTCTCGGTGGTGATGTGTGGTGGTGAATAGGAGTGATACTTTTGTGATCGAAGAAGTAGAAAATGAAAACATGTTTGTGTTGGGTTTGATAAAAACAGAATAGTAAGAATATAAGTGATGATCGTAAACAAGCAAAACAAGTGTAGGTGATTGTTTGTTGTTGATTTTCGAAGATGGTTTGTTTGTCTTTGGTTCAAAACGAAAACGATTGCAGGTGATGGTTATGGTGGTAAAGATTAGTTGATGGTTTTGGGGTTTGGGGAGTTACGTTAATCGCCAAAAGAAACCAGGAGAAAACTATGTATATCTATATTTGTTCTTTTGTGTGGGTGAGTATATCATAATAATCAATGGATGTATATTAATAATAACAAGAGGGTTTTTGGTGGGAGTTGGTAACCAGCTCATAGCCTCATACTGAGCATTATCATTAGTATTATTTAATAATCTTATATATATATATATATATATATATATATATATATATATATATATATATATATATATATATATATATATATATATATGAGATAAGGTTTAGGATAATATTAAATAAATTTGATTACAAAATAAAAGATTTTGCGGGGATTTGGGTCTTATTGATCACAGAAATAAAAAGAGACAATCGAATATCAAATCACTATTTGGTTTGATTGTTTATAAAAGATATAATAATACATATATAGAAAAAGCATGCGAGTGGTATATGTAATGAAAACAAAAGTCCATATCTTGTGACGGTATAAATTATCCACAATTTTAAAAGATGTAAAACAACTGTCTCAATTTTATTTATTTCTGAATGATGCACTATAGAGTCACAAGAGTTACAGAGATTTTATCTAGTGGGTCATGTTAAAAGTGAATGATTTGTCATAAAGGTAAAGTCATGGTATAATAAATATATACTCAATTATCATTTAATATTTTATTGAAGAAAAAGGATGGAATAGATAACTACTTAATGGGTGTTATCAGGATGGACATTTCATCTTAAGTGTCACTGTTTAATAAAAGACATGAGTTTTTAATAGTAAAAATGTCGAACTATATTTTAAAAGTGTTGCACTCTAAATTATATATATATACATATACATAGTTTGTATATGAACATGTTAGAAATTTAAAAGTGGAAGTGTACATAATCCAAATTAAAAGAATCGAAAGTTGGAATTTAATATAAAGTAGTAATAAAAATAAATAAATAAATCTTCATAACTTTGTATTTTATTTACCAACAATCGAAATCCCAAACAAGTGTTACTATCGTTTAATAATTATATTTAATATACTTTATGTATATATACACACACACATATCTATTTACAATTATTTGTTCGTGAATCGTCGGGAACAGCCGAAGGGTAAATGAATATATGAAACAGTTCAAAATTTTTGAGATCCAACTTAACAGACTTTGCTTATCGTGTCAAAAATATAATATCGTATCGAGAGTTTGGTTTAAAATTAGTCAAAATTTTCCGGGTCGTGACATAATTGCTTTCTATTTCTTCTTTGACTGTCATAGACCATCAAACAACACTACACTTTGTGTTCCTTTCTTTGCTCCTGCCTCGATTGAACCATCACCATTAAACCAACCAATAACCACCATACTCATGCAGCTTTAGGTAAAACCATTTAAGCTGGAAATTTTATTCGAGTTATTGCTGATGTCGTATTGTTTTGTTGAGAGCTGTTAACATCTCTTTTCAGTTTTTTTTTGGTTGGAGAAATCACAAGACCAATTACTTTATGACTTTATGACTAATACGATAGAACTCAACCGACATTCACTTTTTCTTTCCACTAACATGAACCCCACAACCCACTAACTTAACCACCACTATCAACAAATTATTTCTTTTTTCGAATTATTGTTGCTTCGATTGGTTCTATTTCTGTCTCTATATTATGTTAAAGAGCCGATTAGCAGTGATGTTATACAATATCACATAGAATAACGATGATATTTGGACGAGAATAGAGATGATAAAACCTAATTGTGATGTCAAATTGGTGATGACCCGATAACGGAATGATGGTGATATACGATTATGTGATGATTGCAACAGAATTTTGATGATGATGATAGATTAATTAGGATGAAGATGTTAGGATTATATAGTGATCGTGATGATGAAGAGAATGATGATGACCAAGATGGTGACCAGCGAGAAAGATGGAAGTGGTCGTATAATGCTGCTGTGATCGTTTGTCTCATTTTTTATAAACTGAACCAACCACTTGCAAGATCATTGTTTGGGCCGAGATCCTTATTTGCTGATTAGGCCGAGTTCTAATTTGTTGTTGGACCTTAATTGCTTTTGGGCTTGAACAGTAAAACGGGTTAAATAAAAGAAAGTTTGGTATTTATCAGGAAAAACAGAATTGGAGCCATGGTTAAAGGGGTGTTGGGTGTAACTGAGAGGTCTCGGGTTCGAGTCCTGTCTGATGCATTTTTTTAGGAAAAAGCTTTTAAAGGTAGTATCTATTATTATTATTATTATTATTATTATTATTATTATTATTATTATTATTATTATTATTATTATTATTATTATTATTATTATTATTATTATTATTATTATTATTATTATTATTATTATTATTATTATTATTATTATTATTATTATTATTATTATTATTATTATTATTAATATTATTATTATTATTATTATTATTATTATTATTATTATTATTATTATTATTATTATTATTATTATTATCATTATCATTATCATTATATTATTATTATTAATTAAGTTAGTTTTAATATTAATATAATTGATCTTAAAAATTGAGAGTATTAATCTAGATAGTAATAAAATGATTATATTACAAAAAATAATGTAAACTAAGATATTAAAATAAAGATAATGAAAGATTTTAGCTACTCTTACAAAATTTATAAGTTATAAGTATAAGTATAAAAATACATGTGATTATTATTACTATTATTATTATTATTATTAGTATTATTATTATCAAGTATTATTATTATTATTAAGTATTTTTAGTATTAAGAATTATTATTAAAATTAGTATTTTTACTGTAAAAATAATACAAATTTTTTTTTTATTATTACTATCATTATTAAATTTTTATATATTTCATCATTATTATTAGTATACGTATCATTAGTTTTATTATCATTATTATTACCATTAAGTATCATTATTATTGATAATATTATTATTATTAATATTATAATAAATAAACACTAATTATATAAAAATATATTTAATACATATAACATAACTATATTAATATTTTTATAATAAATACTAATTTTTTTATCTAAAGTAAATACAATAAATATATCTAATTAAATTATTAATAAAATCTATAAATTATTAAATATAATAATTATGTCACTAAGAATAATATATAAACTTGTTCGATTACAATTACATGTTTTAATATATATATATATATAACTGATATAGGTTCGTGAATCCGAGACCAACCCTGCATTGTTCAGTTTTGTCGTATGAATATTTTTACTATAAAATATCGTATTGTGAGTTTCATTTGCTCCCTTTTTAAATGCTTTTGCAATATATATTTTTGGGACTGAGAATACATGCGCTTTTATAAATATTTTACAAAATAGACACAAGTACTTGAAACTACATTCTATGGTTGAATTGTTATACCGGATATCGCCCTTGTTGAACTTGGTAGCCTAAGAATTTGTGTTTATTATAATTGCCACCAATTGACGCGAATCCTAAAGATAGATCTATGGGCCTTGACACGCCCCAGTTAGAGAATTTGAACTGCTTTAGTACTTCGATGCTTATATGTTTGGGGATATTCTAGATGCATTTTGTTAATGTCGGTTACCAGGTGTTCAATCCATATGAATGAATTTTAAACACTTGCGAGTGTATGATTATTGTTTAAATGAAACTTTGTGGTCTATTAAAATTATGGAAATGATTGATTACGATAAACTAATGAACTCACCAACCTTTTGGTTGACACTTTAAAGCATGTTTATTCTCAGGTATTAAAGAAATCTTCCGTTGTGCATTAGCTCATTTTAAGGATATTACTTGGAGTCATTCATGACATATTTCGAAAGATGTTGCATTCGATTCATTGAGTTCATCAAGATTATCATTAAGTCAATTATAGTTGGATGTATTATGAAATGGTATGTATGCCATCAACTTTCGATGTAATAAAAGTTTGTCTTTTAAAAACGAATGCAATGTTTGTAAAATGTATCATATAGAGGTCAACTACCTCACAATGTATCCATATGTTATTGTATTCGTCCTTATGGATCGGGACGGGTCGTTTCATGTGGTATCAGAGCGGTGGTCTTAGCGAACCAGGTCTTACATTAATGTGTCTAACTGATAGTTGTTAGGATGCATTAGTGAGTCTGGACTTCGACCGTTTATGTCAAAAGCTTTGCTTATCATTTAGTGTCGAAAATTATTTGTTTATCATCCTTTAAAGTCTAGACACGTCTTACTGCCTCTATTGCATAGACAGTGTATAGATAAATTCATATCTTAGCGTATCTGTTATTATTACCTTTGCCTGACAGCTTCCGTAGATTCCTCCGTAACTTATGGGATTTTAGTATTTTATATGCATATGTAAATTATATATTGCAGGGTACTAATCTACATCCTATAATCTATTTCTTATCGAAAATCCTTCATCTGATCGTGCGAGATGAATCCCTCAACCAGTTCGAGTCCCTCAGATTTCGATAACTATTCCGATAGTTATTCCGACAGCTATTCCGACATGGATATTCACCTAAGCTCTGAAAGCAATGTAAATGAAATGAATCAACCAACTAGTCATCTTCAATTCTGGATGAATTGGAGATGGGTTCGTAGTCGACTTAACCGATGGAGATGAGAAGAAGGCGATCCTTTCCACCCACCAACCTGCACTCTTGGCAATGAACCTGAAGCACTCACCGACGAACCAATTCGAAACACCATTTCCACCCTCATTTCCTGAATATCTCGCCACGATTATATTCTATCTAAAATTTAAAACCTTATTCATCCGCTCATCCTGACTGACAATCATCCTGGAGTAATGGAAGAAGTCAACGAGTTTCGCCCTCGAGTAATCAATTTGGAAAAAATGGCGCAAAACCTACCAGCTTCAGCAAAAGCACCGGCAACACCAGTACCACCAACAACAACATCCGCATTCCACACCTCAACATCTCATTCTGTACCTCGAACTTAATCTTCGTTCTACGTATCGTTCTACATCATTTATCTTCGTTCGACATGGCGATTATGAAATCTCAAATGTTTTAGAGATTATTCATTCTAATTCTAACCGAAAACCAAATGAGTTTAATATCATATTAACTCATTAAATCCATGATTACATCTGAAGAAAATATATATGTATGTATGTTTTCATAAAGATTGTAAATAAAAAAAATTCTTTTGTACAAACTGTTAATGGTGAAAATATTTTAACGGGTAGGTAATACCCGAGGAATATTTAGATTTCACATTAATAAGTTACACTGTACATTCTTCGAATCTGATTCAACGATCATTTACTATCCTACTTACATCCACAGATATACGTATCCGTTCACCGCAAAATAACCATTTTCATTCAATTTCATATTTGGATTTTGACCCATCAGAATCCAACAAGTGGCATAATGAAGAAAACATTAGACAAAAATAAAATTTGTTAGAAACAAACAAATTAACTATGAGAAATTTTGTTAAGAATCCACGCTAACAAAATCCTAGCTAACTGTTCCTAGCCAACTGTTAATTCCTTATTACATTTTATTATTTGCAATTTTAATTCTCGCAATTTTATTTATCGTCATTTAAATACTGTTATTTATGCATTTAAATATCGGGACTAGTATACAATGTTTTGATATATCATATCGACGTCATCTATATATATTACTTGGAATAACCATAGACACTCTATATGCGGTAATGATCGAGTTAGCTATACAGGGTTGAGGTTGATTCTAAAATAATATATATACTTTGAGTTGTGATCGAGTCTGAGACATGTATACAATGGGTCACGATACGTATTAATTAGTTCGAATATAATATATTAAACTATATATGAATTATTGAACTGCAAACTGTGGACCACTAATTGTGAACTAATAACATTAGACAATTAAAATGAATTAAAATATTGATTATAACATATGAAACTAAACACTTCTTCAAGTTTGCCACTTAATTTCATCTTAAACCTCATTTATATCTTGACAATTCCAATCTACGATCAAACCTTTCATGATTCTTGAAAACACCTCAATCGAGAGGATGAACCAACCGCACTTCATCTACGGAAGAAAAGATTGATGCATATAGTTATACACCTAGAAACACTCGGAACCTGAGTAAACGTTTAACATATATCCGTGTCAGATCCTTCGGCATTTATTACCAAAAATAATTTTGCAATTCCTTTTCAAAGTAGCCAATTTTGTCACAGCTCCAGCAAATCAACTTCGAATTTTCATTCGAATAAATTCTATTATAACTTTGATATATAAGTTGCCTTCGTCATCGTTACCGGGGAACCGTTTATATCCCATCATATTAGCAGTAAACTTACCAACAACTTCATTAATCATTGGCTTAAGTCTCTCCGAAAAACCATTATAATTGTTCATTAAAACCATATCATATACTTATCCGCATCTTGTAACAAGAACTGACATACCAATTACCGGAAATCAGTAATCAGTATTTTGAATCTCGTGGTGTTTTTACATCAACAGTTATATTGATAATGCTAAAAACGAACATATATTTCATAGCATTATCCCTCAAGAAATACAAGCTTTTAGTTGCAATTGTTCTATTTACAAGTGATATTCGTTTAAATAATAAAAGGTGAAGACAAAAGACAGATTCGACGAATTGAAGACGCAAACGACCAAAAAGCTCAAAATTACAAAATACAATCAAAGAGGTTCCAATTATTGATAAGAAACGTCTAGAAATTACAAGAGTACAAGATTCAAAACGCAAAGTACAAGATATTAAATTGTACGCAAGGACGTTCGAAAATCCGGAACCGGGACATGAGTCAACTCTCAACGCTCGACGCAACGGACCGAAAGTTACAAATTAATTATGTATATAAATATAATATAATATATAATTAATTATATAAATTATATATTTATATTATATTTATATTATTAAAATCCGTCGGCAAGTAAAGATCCAAATTGGAGTGAGCTGGAAATTCAAACTCCGCGACTCGCGGAGTTTGAAGGGGAAATTGACCGCGACTCGCGGAGTACTCAAATCCAAATCTGCCTATAAAAGGCAACGCATTTTGATCGTTTTAAATATCCTAATCCATCAATCTCTCTATCTATATGTAAACGTATATATATATATATATTTATATTTTAATTTTAATTTTAATTTTAAATCCTAATAATAAGGGTATGTTAGCGAATGTTGTAAGGGTGTAAGTCGAAATTCTGTCCGTGTAACGCTACGCTATTTTTAATCATTGTAAGTTATGTTCAACCTTTTTAATTTAATGTCTCGTAGCTAAGTTATTATTATGCTTATTTAAGCCGAAGTAATCATGATGTTGGGCTAATTACTAAAATTGGGTAATTGGGCTTTGTACCATAATTGGGGTTTGGACAAAAGAACGACACTTGTGGAAATTAGACTATGGGCTATTAATGGGCTTTATATTTGTTTAACTAAATGATAGTTTGTTAATTTTAATATAAAGATTTACAATTGGATGTACCTATAAATAACCATATACACTCGATCGGACACGATGGGCGGGGTATTTATATGTACGAATAATCGTTCATTTAACCGAACACGGGAATGGATTAATAGTCTATGGAATTATTAAAACAGGGGTGAAATTATGTACAAGGACACTTGGCATAATTGATAACAAATTATTAAAACCTTGGGTTACACGCAGTCGATAACCTGGTGTAATTATTAAACAAAGTATTAAAACCTTGTTACAGTTTAAGTCCCCAATTAGTTAGAATATTTGACTTCGGGTATAAGGATAATTTGATGAGGACACTCGCACTTTATATTTATGACTGATGGATTGTTATGGACAAAAACCAGGCAGAGTTATTAAATAATCCAGGACAAAGGACAATTAACTCATGGGCATAAAACTAAAAATCAACACGTCAAACATCATGATTACGGAAGTTTAAATAAGCATAATTCTTTTATTTCATATTTAATTTCCTTTATTTTATATTTAATTGCGCTTCTAATTATCGCAACTTTATTTATTGTCATTGTATTTAATTGCACTTTTAATTAACGCACTTTTTAATTATTGTATTTTATTTCATCGCACTTTTATTTATCACAATTTCATTATCGTTATTTACTTTACACTTTAAATTAAGTTATATTTATTTTTAATATTTTACATTAGGTTTTAACTGCGACTAAGTTTTAAAATCGACAAACCGGTCATTAAACGGTAAAAACCCCCTTTTTATAATAATAATATTACTTATATATATTTGTATTTTTATAAATTAAAACTAATATAGCGTTAAGCTTTATTTAAAGATTTTCCCTGTGGAACGAACCGGACTTACTAAAAACTACACTACTGTACGATTAGGTACACTGCCTATAAGTGTTGTAGCAAGGTTTAAGTATATCCATTCTATAAATAAATAAATATCTTGTATAAAATTGTATCGTATTTTAATAGTTTTTCCTTGTAAAATTTAATAGTATTTTATACCCTTAGCTTTAACATCAAGTATTTTTAGCGCCGCTGCCGGGGAACGCCGAAGCAAAACGCCACACACATAAAAAAATTTTTTTATTAAGTTTTAATTAGTTTTTGTAAAATATATACTTTTTAAATATTAAAAAAATATAAAAAAATTAAAAACTGGAAAAAAATATATATAAATTTATTTTTATGATTTTTATTTATAAAATTATAAAGTATTTTTATTTCTATTTTAGTTTTTAAATATAAGTTTTATTTATTTAATATAAATACTTTATATAATTATTAAAATAGAAAAATAAAAAATATATATATATTATATATATATATATATATATATATATATATATATATATATATATATATATATATATATATATATATATATATATATAAATATTAAAAACGAAACCTGTCAAATGAAACCACCTAATCTGAAATTTCATACCCCGCGACTTGCGGAGTTTGTTGCCAGGTGTACCACAACTCGCGGAGCCACCCTGACACGAGCAGAACCCTAATTTGGCATTTATTACGGAGTATAATTTAATTATTATTATTAAAACTTAATTAGGTTTATATTTAATATTAATATTTTGTTTTAATTTTTAAATTAATTTGTATTTTAAATATTAATTAGTATTATTAAATATATATATATATATAAATTTATACTTTTATAAATAAAAATAAATAAATAATATTTTTATAAAAATAAATAGTTTTATCAAATTTAAGCTTATTTTTATTTTTGTATCTTTTTATCATTTAATCGTAATATTTGTATTTTTATTTGTTCGTAGCTAGTTGTAAGTTCTAGTATTTTGCCGTAGCTTATTTTCACTTCTAGATTTTTAAGCTTTGCCGTAAAATCCCTTAAGTACTTTTTCTTTAGACTAAGATTTAGGTGCTGTAGAATTTTGCGACGCCATTTTTAAATTTTAGTACCTTTTTAAAATATTTCCATTTGGGATATAATTTTACTTGTAAGCTTTAATATTTTTAGACGCAACTTTTATTTTTTTATTTTTTAGTTCCTTTTTAAGTTTTAACGCGCTACTTTCTTATTTTTATTTTTCGACGCCTTTTACCTATGTATCAATTATCACTCCAATTAGTAATCTCAATTTGCAATTTTAATTTTAAGTTAGTGATAGTAATAAGGTTGGGTTAGTCGAGTGTTTTAAAGTTTTATAAGTCACTATTTTTCTTTCTTATTTTTCGACGCCTTTTATTTTTCAACCCTTTTCTTTTTCAACCTTTTCCGACGCACTCTTTTTCTTTCTTATTTCTCGCCATTCTAGTTTTTAGGACTTAGAATTTTTCTACTTCTTCTCTAAATTTCTTTAAATTACGAAAATTTATTTTAAGTGGTTAAATTGATAGACATCAAAATTTTCTGGTTCGTAGTAATAGTTGGATTTGTATGTGGATCGGGTTATTAGAGCCAAACAGTACTCAATTATATTGAGACCAAACGAATCCTGCCCCTCTGCTGCATCTTTTGGCTATTCGAAACGTGGGCAAAATCAGAAAAGTCTATTAATTGGATAACTTATATAATTTTTCTTTCCTTTTAAAAACTAATAGGATATTCAGTGAATGCACCGAGCAAGACGTTCACCACCTTTTGTACGTTCACCACCTGTAACTCGATCAAGACATCTAGCAAATATTGTCGCCGTTGATTTTCCTTTAGAATCATCATCCAGTCGACCAAGTACTCCAATTCAAATTTCCGATAATCCATTTTTTGAACCCGACCTCACAATTGAGAATCCGGAGAATATTCAGGGACGATTCATAGATCCTGAACCATTAATTTTTCCTCCGGAACCACCAATCATTCAAACAGAGATTGTTGAGGAACGAACCATTAAATCAGAATCCTCTAGTGATTCAGATTCAACAAATTCAATTATGGAGAATCTGGAACCTCTAAGTATGGAAGACCGAATGCGAGCTAAACGCACTGGCCAAGGTCACGCAATTACTCATCCAGACATTAATGCGCCAGATTATGAAATCAAAGGACAAATTCTACACATGGTAACAAATCAATGCCAATTTAGTGGTGCGCCGAAGGAAGATCCAAATGAACATCTTCGTACCTTTAATAGAATCTGCACACTATTTAAAATAATAGAAGTTGAAGATGAACAGATATATCTCATGTTATTTCCCTGGACTTTAAAGGGAGAAGCCAAAGATTGGTTGGAATCGTTACCTGAAGGGGCGATTGATACATGGGACGTTTTAGTTGAAAAATTTCTTAAACCATTCTTTCCGGCATCTAAAGCCGTAAGACTTCAAGGAGAAATTGTTACATTCACACAGAAACCGAATGAAACTCTATATTGAAATGTCCCGTTCTTATTGATTAAAAACATTCCATATTAATTTATTTCGTTGCGAGGTTTTGACCTCTATATGAGACATTTTTCAAACACTGCATTCATTTTAAAATAAACCATAACCTTTATTTCATCAATAAAGGTTTAAAAAGCTTTACATAGATTATCAAATAATGATAATCTAAAATATCCTGTTTACACGCGACCATTACATAATGGTTTACAATACAAATATGTTACAATGAAATAAGTTTCTTGAATGCAGTTTTTACACAATATCATACAAGCATGGACTCCAAATCTCGTCCTTATTTAAGTATGCGACAGCGGAAGCTCTTAATAATCACCTGAGAATAAACATGCTTAAAATGTCAACAAAAATGTTGGTGAGTTATAGGTTTAACCTATATATTATCAAATCATAATAATAGACCACAAGATTTCATATTTCAATACACATCCTATACATAGAGATAAAAATCATTCATATGGTAAACACCTGGTAACTGACATTAACAAGATGCATATTTAAGAATATCCCCATCATTCCGGGACACCCTTCGGATATGATATAAATTTCGAAGTACTAAAGCATCCGGTACTTTGGATGGGGTTTGTTAGGCCCAATAGATCTATCTTTAGGAGTCGTGTCAATTAGGGTGTCTGTTCCCTAATTCTTAGATTAACAGACTTAATAAAAAGGGGCATATTCGATTTCGATAATTCAACCATAGAATGTAGCTTCACGTACTTGTGTCTATTTTGTAAATCATTTATAAAACCTGCATGTATTCTCATCCCAAAAAATATTAGATTTTAAAAGTGGGACTATAACTCACTTTCACAGATTTTTTTACTTCGTCGGGAAGTAAGACTTGGCCACTGGTCGATTCACGAACCTATAACAATATATACATATATATCAAAGTATGTTCAAAATATATTTACAATACTTTTAATACATTTTGATGTTTTAAGTTTATTAAGTCAGCTGTCCTCGTTAGTAACCTACAACTAGTTGTCCACAGTTAGATGTACAGAAATAAATCGATATATATATTATCTTGAATCAATCCACGACCCAGTGTATACATATCTCAGTATTGATCACAACTCAAACTATATATATTTTGGAATCAACCTCAACCCTGTATAGCTAACTCCAACATTCACATATAGAGTGTCTATGGTTGTTCCGAAATATATATAGATGTGTCGACATGATAGGTCGAAACATTGTATACGTGTCTATGGTATCTCAAGATTACATAATATACAATACAATTTGATTAAGTTATGGTTGGAATAGATTTGTTACCAATTTTCACGTAGCTAAAATGAGTAGTTTTTACCAATTTTGTTTTGCTCGCCATTTCTTTGTTTCTAATCCGTTTTGAGTGATTTAAGCGGCCACGGTTTCATATTGAACTTGAATTTATGAAACTAAACAGAAAAGGTATAGGTTTATAGTTGGAAATACATTTTACAAGTCATTTTTAAAGAGGTAGTCATTTCCGTCGAAAAAACGACATCTTGATGACTGTTTTGAAAAACATACTTTCACTTTGAGTTTAACCATGATTTTTGGATATGGTTTCATGTTCATAAGAAAAATCATTTTCCCAGAAGTATAGCTTTTAAATCAAAGTTTTTCATAGTTTTTAATTATCCAAACCAAAATAGCCCCCGGTTGTAACTACGACGGCGTAAATCCGGTTTTATGGTGTTTATCGTGTTTTCGGGTTTTAAATCATTAAGTTAGCATATCATATAGATATAGATCATGTGTATAGTTGATTTTAAAAGTGTAGTTAGAAGGATTAACTTTATTTGCGAACAAGTTTAGAATTAACTAAACTATGTTCTAGTGATTACTAGTTTACCACTTTGAATATGATAGCTTTTTATGTATGAATTGAATGATGTTATGAACATCATTACTATCTTAAGTTCCTTGGATAAACCTACTGGAAAAAAGAAAAATAGATCTAGCTTCAACGGATCCTTGGATGGCTCGAAGTTCTTGAAGCAGAATCATGACACGAAAACAAGTTCAAGTAAGATCATCACTTGAAATAAGATTATTATAGTTATAGAAATTGAACCAAAGTTTGAATATGATTATTACCTTGTATTAGAATGATAACCTACTATAAGAAACAAAGATTTCTTGAGGTTAGATGATCACCTTACAAGATTGGAAGTGAGCTAGCAAACTTGAAAGTATTCTTGATTTTATGTAACTAGAACTTGTAGAATTTATGAAGAACACTTAGAACTTGAAGTTAGAACTTGAGAGAGATCAATTAGATGAATAAAATTGAAGAATGAAAGTGTTTGTAGGTGTTTTTGGTCATTCGTGTATGGATTAGATATAAAGGATATGTAATTTTGTTTTCATGTAAATAAGTCATGAATGATTACTCATATTTTTGTAATTTTATGAGATATTTCATGCTAGTTGCCAAATGATGGTTCCCACATGTGTTAGGTGACTCACATGGGCTGCTAATAGCTAATAATTGGAGTGTATATACCAATAGTACATACATCTAAAAGCTGCGTATTGTACGAGTAAGAATACGGGTGCATACGAGTAGAATTATTGATGAAACTGAACGAGGATGTAATTGTAAGCATTTTTGTTAAGTAGAAGTATTTTGATAAGTGTCTTGAAGTCTTTCAAAAGTGTATGAATACATATTAAAACACTACATGTATATACATTTTAACTGAGTCGTTAAGTCATCGTTAGTCGTTACATGTAAGTGTTGTTTTGAGACCTTTAGGTTAACGATCTTGTTAAATGTTGTTAACCCAAAGTTTATAATATCAAATGAGATTTTAAATTATTATATTATCATGATATTATGATATATTAATATATCTTAATATGATATATACATTTAAATGTCGTTACAACGATAATCGTTACATATATGTCTCGTTTCGAAAAATCCTTAAGTTAGTAGTCTTGTTTTTACTTATGTAGTTCATTGTTAATACACTTAATGATATATTTAATTATCATATTATCATGTTATATATAATATAACAATGTATTAATATGCTTCATATATATTTAGTAAGACGTGGTTATAACGATAATCGTTATATGTATCGTTTCGAGTTTCATACGACAATAGTCTCCTTTTTAAGTATATAACTTATTGTTACTATTTTTAATGAGATACTTGATGATCATTATATCATGTTAAACATATATATTTATTCATTTATGTATCATCATGTCATATACAACTTATAGCGTTCGTGAATCATTGGTCAAACTAGGTAATCAGACGTTTACAAAATTTCCGTTTCAATTAACCAAGTCTTAACAAGTTTGATTGCTTAACATGTTGGAAACATTTAATCATGTAAATATAGTTTTTATTAAACATATAATCATAGATAGGCTCGGAAAAGTTCGGGTCACTACAGTACCTACCCGTTAAATAAATTTCGTCCCGAAATTTTAAGCGATTGGAGGTGTTGGCTCATCTTCAGGAAATAAGTGCGGGTACTTCTTCTTCATCTGATCTTCTCGTTCCCAGGTGAACTCGGGTCCTCTACGAGCATTCTATCGAACCTTAACAATCGGTATCTTATTTTTTTAAGTCTCTTAACCTCACGATCCATTATTTCAACGGGTTCTTCAATGAATTGAAGTTTTTCATTGATTTGGATTTCGTCCAACGGAATAGTGAGATCTTCTTTTACAAAACATTTCTTCAAATTCGAGACGTGAAAAGTGTTATGTACAGCCGCGAGTTGTTGAGGTAACTCAAGTCGGTAAGCTACTGGTCCGACACGATCAATAATCTTGAATGGTCCAATATACCTTGGATTTAATTTCCCTCGTTTACCAAATCGAACAACGCCTTTCCAAGGTGAAACCTTAAGCATGACCATTTCTCCAATTTCAAACTTTATATCTTTTCTTTTACTGTCCGCGTAGCTCTTTTGTCGACTCTGGGCGGTTTTCAATCTTTGTTGAATTTGGATGATTTTCTCGGTAGTTTCTTGTATTATCTCCGGACCCGTAATATGTCTATCCCCCACTTCATTCCAACAAATCGGAGACCTGCACTTTCTACCATAAAGTGCCTCAAACGGCGCCATCTCAATACTAGAATGATAACTGTTGTTGTAGGAAAATTCTGCTAACGGTAGGTGTCGATCCCAACTGTTTCCGAAATCAATAACACATGCTCGTAGCATGTCTTCAAGCGTTTGTATCGTCCTTTCGCTCTGCCCATCAGTTTGTGGATGATAGGCAGTACTCATGTCTAGACAAGTTCCTAATGCTTGCTGTAATGTCTGCCAGAATCTTGAAATAAATCTGCCACCCCTATCAGAGATAATAGAGATTGGTATTCCATGTCTGGAGATGACTTCCTTCAAATACAGTCGTGCTAACTTATCCATCTTGTCATCTTCTCTTATTGGCAGAAAGTGTGCTGATTTGGTGAGACGATCAACTATTACCCAAATAGTATCAAAACCACTTGCAGTCCTTGGCAATTTAGTGATGAAATCCATGGTAATATTTTCCCATTTCCATTCCGGGATTTCGGGTTGTTGAAGTAGACCTGATGGTTTCTGATGCTCAGCTTTGACCTTAGAACACGTCAAACATTCTCCTACGTATTTAGCAACATCGGCTTTCATACCAGGCCACCAAAAATGTTTCTTGAGATCCTTGTACATCTTCCCCGTTCCAGGATGTATTGAGTATCTGGTTTTATGAGCTTCTTTAAGTACCATTTCTCTCATATCTCCAAATTTTGGTACCCAAATCCTTTCAGCCCTATACCGGGTTCCGTCTTCCCGAATATTAAGATGCTTCTCCGATCCTTTGGGTATTTCATCCTTTAAATTTCCCTCTTTTAAAACTCCTTGTTGCGCCTCCTTTATTTGAGTAGTAAGGTTATTGTGAATCATTATATTTATAGATTTTACTCGAATGGGTTCTCTGTCCTTCCTGCTCAAGGCGTCGACTACCACCTTTGCCTTCCCCGGGTGGTAACGAATCTCAAAGTCGTAATCATTCAACAATTCAATCCACCTACGCTGCCTCATATTCAGTTGTTTCTGATTAAATATGTGTTGAAGACTTTTGTGGTCGGTATATATAATACTTTTGACCCCATATAAGTAGTGCCTCCAAGTCTTTAATGTAAAAACAACCGCGCCTAATTCCAAATCATGCGTCGTATAATTTTGTTCGTGAATCTTCAATTGTCTAGACGCATAAGCAATCACCTTCGTTCGTTGCATTAATACACAACCGAGACCTTGCTTTGATGCGTCACAATAAATCACAAAATCATCATTCCCTTCAGGCAATGACAATATAGATGCCGTAGTTAGCTTTTTCTTCAATATCTGAAACGCTTTCTCTTGTTCATCCTTCCATTCAAATTTCTTCCCTTTATGCGTTAATGCAGTCAACGGTTTTGCTATTCTGGAAAAGTCTTGGATGAACCTTCTGTAGTAACCAGCTAGTTCTAAAAACTGGCGTATGTATTTCGAAGTTTTCGGGGTTTCCCACTTTTCAACAGTTTCTATCTTTGTCGGATCCACCTTAATACCTTCTTTGTTCATTATGTGACTGAGGAATTGAACTTCTTCCAACCAAAATGCACACTTTGAAAACTTAGCGTACAATTCTTCCTTCCTCAATACTTCTAACACCTTTCTCAAATGTTCACCGTGTTCTTGGTCATTCTTTGAGTAAATAAGTATGTCATCAATGAAAACAATGACAAACTTGTCAAGGTATGGTCCACACACTTGGTTCATAAGGTCCATGAACACAGCTGGTGCATTAGTTAAACCAAACGGCATGACCATAAACTCGTAATGACCGTAACGTGTTCTGAAAGCAGTCTTTGGAATATCATCTTCTTTCACCCGCATTTGATGATACCCGGAACGTAAGTCAATCTTTGAATAAACAGACGAGCCTTGTAGTTGATCAAATAAGTCGTCGATTCTCGGTAGTGGGTAGCGGTTCTTAATGGTAAGTTTGTTTAACTCTCGGTAGAACCTGAATGTACCATCTTTCTTCTTGACAAACAAAACAGGAGCTCTCCACGGTGATGTGCTTGGTCGAATGAAACCACGCTCTAAAAGTTCTATAATTGGCTTTGCAGTTCTTTCATCTCGCTGGGTGCGAGTCTATAAGGAGCACGAGCTATTGGTGCAGCTCCTGGTACAAGATCTATTTGAAATTCAACGGATCGATGTGGGGGTAATCCCGGTAATTCTTTCGGAAATACATCGGGAAATTCTTTTGCGATGGGAACATCATTGATGCTCTTTTCTTCAGTTTGTACTTTCTCGACGTGTGCTAGAACAGCATAGCAACCTTTTCTTATTTGATTTTGTGCCTTCAAATTACTAATAAGATGTAGCTTCGTGTTGCCCTTTTCTCCGTACACAATTAAGGGTTTTCCTTTTTCTCGTATAATGCGAATTGCATTTTTGTAACAAACGATCTCTGCTTTCACTTCTTTCAACCAGTCCATACCGATTATCACATCAAAACTCCCTAACTCTACTGGTATCAAGTCAATCTTAAATGTTTCGCTAACCAGTTTAATTTCTCGATTCTGACATATATTATCAGCTGAAATTAATTTACCATTTGCTAATTCGAGTAAAAATTTACTATCCAAAGGTGTCAATGGACAACTTAATTTAGCACAAAAATCTCTACTCATATAGCTTCTATCCGCACCCGAATCAAATAAAACGTAAGCAGATTTATTGTCAATAAGAAACGTACCTGTAACAAGTTCCGGGTCTTCCTGTGCCTCTGCCGCATTAATATTGAAAACTCTTCCGCGGCCTTGTCCATTCGTGTTCTCCTGGTTCGGGCAATTTCTAATAATGTGGCCCGGTTTTCCACATTTATAACAAACTACATTGGCATAACTTGCTCCGACACTACTTGCTCCGCCATTACTCGTTCTGACACCATTTGTTCCTTTCGTTCTGTTAACCCCTGGTCCGTAGACCTCACACTTTGCCACGCTATGACCATTTCTTTTACACTTGTTGCAAAATTTGGTGCAGAACCCCGAGTGATACTTTTCACACCTTTGGCATAGCTGCTTCTGGTTGTTGTTGTTGTTGTTGCGGTTATTATTGTTGTTATGATGATTGTTGTAGTTGCTGTTGTTGTTGTTGTTGTTGTTGGGCCGTTTGTTGTAGTTGCGATTGATGTTGCGATTGTTAGGATAGTTGTTGCGATTATTATTGTAATTGCTGTTGTTGTTGTATTGGTGATTCTTATCACCGTTTTCCTCCCACTTTCTTTTGACTTGCTTCACATTGGCCTCTTCAGCAGTCTGTTCTTTAATTCTTTCTTCAATCTGGTTCACTAGTTTGTGAGCCATTCTACATGCCTGTTGTATGGAGGCGGGCTCGTGTGAACTTATATCTTCTTGGATTCTTTCCGGTAATCCTTTCACAAACGCGTCGATCTTCTCTTCCTCATCTTCGAACGCTCCCGAACACAATAGGCATAATTCTGTGAATCGTCTTTCGCACGTAGTAATATCAAATCCTTGAGTTCGTAACCCTCTAAGTTCTGTCTTGAGCTTATTGACCTCGGTTCTGGGACGGTACTTCTCGTTCATCAAGTGCTTGAATGCTGACCACGGTAGTGCGTAAGCATCATCTTGTCCCACTTGCTCTAGATAGGTATTCCACCAAGTTAACACAGAACCTGTGAAGGTATGCGTAGCGTACTTCACTTTGTCCTCTTCAGTACACTTACTTATGGCAAACACTGATTCGACCTTCTCGGTCCACCGTTTCAATCCGATCGGTCCTTCGATTCCATCAAATTCCAAAGGTTTGCAGGCAGTGAATTCTTTGTAGGTGCATCCTACACGATTTCCTGTACTGCTAGATCCAAGGTTATTGTTGGTATGTAGCGCGGCCTGTACTGCGGCTATGTTTGAAGCAAGAAAGGCACGAAATTCCTCTTCACTCATATTCAAGGTGTGTCGAGTATTCGGTGCCATTTCCTTCAAAATAGTCAAATGAAACGAGTTAATCATATAGAATATCAAGAGTAGTCAATAGTATTTCGTAGCGTAATATGAACTTATTTATAAAAGCTCTTTCTTCATATTAGCGTTTTATACTCTTTAATTCTGGTAGTACCTACCCGTTAAGTTCATACTTAGTAGCTAACATACCATTTCAACTACTACAATTCTATATGAAAAACTAATCACAAAAAAAATATATATCATATTCAAACCTTTATACAATAACTTGCAAACTTACAATACCGCTATTTTACATATAGCATGAAATATAGCACATAAAACTTTGATACAAAGTAGTTACGAAGATAATTCTAGTTAATAAATAAGGCGTTCAGCAAAGGCAACAAAGACACGTAATTCATACGTCCAGAAACAAGTCATGCATTCTGGTTTTACTAATACCACTTCCCATCCTTGGTCTTGTGGAACGTAACCGTTGTGACCGATAGTATGACAACGTGTTGTAACGTCGTCAAAAGGATGAAGGTTACGTAATGACCAACAGTCTCGTAATAACCTAAAAACCTCATTTCTTACCCCAATTACCGACTCCGTCACTTTTGGGAACATTTTGTTTAATAGTTGTAGCCCGATGTTCTTGTTCTCACTTTGGTGAGAAGTGAACATTACTAACCCGTAAGCATAACATGCTTCTTTATGTTGCATGTTAGCCGCTTTTTCTAAATCACGAAGTCCTATATTCGGATATATTGTGTCAAAATAATTTCTTAACCCGTTGCGTAAAATAGCATTTGGGTTTCCCGCAATATATGCGTCAAAGTAAACACATCGTAACTTATGGATTTCCCAATGTGATATCCTCCATCTTTCGAACGAAAGCCTTTTATAAACCAAGGCATTCTTGGAAAGTTCTTCGAATGTATTACAAACTGATCTCGCCTTAAATAGTTGTGTTGAGGAATTCTGACCGATTCTAGACAAGATTTCATCAATCATGTCTCCGGGTAGGTCTCTTAAAATATTGGGTTGTCTATCCATTTTGTGTTTTTATACTGTAAAATAGACAAGAGTTAGATTCATAAAAAAAAATACTTATTAATACAAGCAATTTTTACATATATCATAAAGCATAAGCACACTATATTACATATATTACACCACACGAATACAACTATCTTATTCCGACTCGCTCGTTTCTTCTTCTTTGATTTTGGTTCGTTTTGCCAAGTTTCTAGGGATATATGATGTTCCCCTAATACGAGCCGTCATTTTCCACATTGGTTTAGAAAAACCTGGTGGTTTAGAGGTTCCCGGGTTATTGTCACAACTTAAGAAATACGGGTGTTGACGATACATATAAAGTTCATCGGGTTTGGAATCAAATTTCTCTATTTTTATGCCCTTTCCCTTATTGTTCTCTTTTGCCTTATTAAATTGTGTTGGGGTAATTTCTATAACATCATCGGAATCCTTGTCGGGATCCGATTCATCGGAGAATTGGTAATCCTCCCAATACTTTGCTTCCTTGGCAGAAACACCATTGACCATAATTAACTTTGGTAGGTTGGTTGAGAATTTTCTTCTACTTAACCGTTTTATTATTTCCCCCACTGGTTCTATTTCTTCTTTCGGTTCCGATTCTTCTTCCGGTTCCGATTCTTCTTCCGTATCCGACTCTTCTTCCGGTTCCTCTTCAGGAACTTGTGAATCAGTCCACGAATCATTCCAATTTACATTTGACTCTTCATTATTATTAGGTGAGTCAATGGGACTTGTTCTAGAGGTAGACATCTATCACATAATATCAAACGCGTTAAGAGATTTATATATCACATAATATTCACATGTTAAAAATATATAGTTTCCAACAAAATTTGTTAAGCAATCAATTTTCAAGTAAACATGGTCGAAGTCCAGACTCACTAATGCATCCTAACAAACTCGATAAGACACACTAATGCAAAATTCTGGTTCTCTAAGACCAACGCTCGGATACCAACTGAAATGTCCCGCTCTTATTGATTAAAAACGTTCCATATTAATTGATTTCGTTGCGAGGTTTTGACCTCTATATGAGACGTTTTTCAAAGACTGCATTCATTTTAAAACAAACCATAACTTTATTTCATCAATAAAGGTTTAAAAAGCTTTACGTAGATTATCAAATAATGATAATCTAAAATATCCTGTTTACACGCGACCATTACATAATGGTTTACAATACAAATATGTTACAACGAAATAAGTTTCTTGAATGCAGTTTTTACACAATATCATACAAGCATGGACTCCAAATCTCGTCCTTATTTAAGTATACGATAGCGGAAGCTCTTAATAATCACCTGAGAATAAACATGCTTAAAATGTCAACAAAAATGTTGGTGAATTATTGGTTTAACCTATATATTATCAAATCATAATAATAGACCACAAGATTTCATATTTCAATACACATCCCATACATATAGATAAAAATCATTCATATGGTGAACACCTGGTAACCGACATTAACAAGATGCATATTTAAGAATATCCCCATCATTCCGGGACACCCTTCGGATATGATATAAATTTCAAAGTATTAAAGCATTCGGTACTTTGGATGGGGTTTGTTAGGCCCAATAGATCTATCTTTAGGATTCACGTCAATTAGGGTGTCTGTTCCATAATTCTTAGATTACCAGACTTAATAAAAAGGGGCATATTCAATTTCGATAATTCAACCATAGAATGTAGTTTCACGTACTTGTGTCTATTTTGTAAATCATTTATAAAACCTGCATGTATTCTCATCCCAAAAATATTAGATTTTAAAAGTGGGACTATAACTCACTTTCACAGATTTTTTTACTTCGTCGGGAAGTAAGACTTGGCCACTGGTCGATTCACGAACCTATAACAATATATACATATATATCAAAGTATGTTCAAAATATATTTACAATACTTTTAATACATTTTGATGTTTTAAGTTTATTAAGTCAGCTATCCTCGTTAGTAACCTACAACTAGTTGTCCACAGTTAGATGTACAGAAATAAATCGCTATATATTATCTTGAATCAATCCACGACCCAGTGTATACATATCTCAGTATTGATCACAACTCAAACTATATATATTTTGGAATCAACCTCAACCCTGTATAGCTAACTCCAACATTCACATATAGAGTGTCTATGGTTGTTCCGAAATATATATAGATGTGTCGACATGATAGGTCGAAACATTGTATACATGTCTATGGTATCTCAAGATTACATAATATACAATACAAGTTGATTAAGTTATGGTTGGAATAGATTTGTTACCAATTTTCACGTAGCTAAAATGAGTAGTTTTTACCAATTTTGTTTTGCTCGCCATTTCTTCGTTTCTAATTCGTTTTGAGTGATTTAAGTGGCCACGGTTTCGTATTGAACTTGAATTTATGAAACTAAACAGAAAAGGTATAGGTTTATAGTTGGAAATACAAGTTACAAGTCATTTTTGAAAGAGGTAGTCATTTCCGTCGAAAGAACGACATCTTGATGACTGTTTTGAAAAACATACTTTCACTTTGAGTTTAACCATGATTTTTGGATATGGTTTCATGTTCATAAGAAAAATCATTTTCCCAGAAGTATAGCTTTTAAATCAAAGTTTTTCATAGTTTTTAATTATCCAAACCAAAACAGCCCCCGGTTGTAACTACGACGGCGTAAATCCGATTTTATGGTGTTTATCGTGTTTCCGGGTTTTAAATCATTAAGTTAGCATATCATATAGATATAGATCATGTGTATAGTTGATTTTAAAAGTGTAGTTAGAAGGATTAACTTTATTTGCGAACAAGTTTAGAATTAACTAAACTATGTTCTAGTGATTACTAGTTTACCACTTCGAATATGATAGCTTTTTATGTATGAATCGAATGATGTTATGAACATCATTACTACCTTAAGTTCCTTGGATAAACCTACTGGAAAAGAGAAAAATGGATCTAGCTTCAACGGATCCTTGGATGGCTCAAAGTTCTTGAAGCAGAATCATGACACGAAAACAAGTTCAAGTAAGATCATCACTTGAAATAAGATTGTTATAGTTATAGAAATTGAACCAAAGTTTGAATATGATTATTACCTTGTATTAGAATGATAACATACTGTAAGAAACAAAGATTTCTTGAGGTTGGATGATCACCTTACAAGATTGGAAGTGAGCTAGCAAACTTGAAAGTATTCTTGATTTTATGTAACTAGAACTTGTAGAATTTATGAAGAACACTTAGAACTTGAAGTTAGAACTTGAGAGAGATCAATTAGATGAAGAAAATTGAAGAATGAAAGTGTTTATAGGTATTTTTGGTCGTTGGTGTATGGATTAGATATAAAGGATATGTAATTTTGTTTTCATGTAAATAAGTCATGAATGATTACTCATATTTTTGTAATTTTATGAGATATTTCATGCTAGTTGCCAAATGATGGTTCCCACATGTGTTAGGTGACTCACATGGGCTGCTAATAGCTGATCATTGGAGTGTATATACCAATAGTACATACATCTAAAAGTTGTGTATTGTACGAGTACGAATACGGGTGCATACGAGTAGAATTGTTGATGAAACTGAACGAGGATGTAATTGTAATCATTTTTGTTAAGTAGAAGTATTTTTATAAGTGTCTTGAAGTCTTTCAAAAGTGTATGAATACATATTAAAACACTACATGTATATACATTTTAACTGAGTCGTTAAGTCATCGTTAGTCGTTACATGTAAGTGTTGTTTTGAGACCTTTAGGTTAACGATCTTGTTAAATGTTGTTAACCCAAAGTTTATAATATCAAATGAGATTTTAAATTATTATATTATCATGATATTATGATATATTAATATATCTTAATATGATATATACATTTAAATGTCGTTACAACGATAATCGTTACATATATGTCTCGTTTCGAAATCCTTAAGTTAGTAGTCTTGTTTTTACTTATGTAGTTCATTGTTAATACACTTAATGATATATTTAATTATCATATTATCATGTTATATATAATATAACAATGTATTAATATGCTTCATATATATTTAGTAAGACGTGGTTATAACGATAATCGTTATATGTATCGTTTCGAGTTTCATACGTCAATAGTCTCCTTTTTAAGTATATAACTTATTGTTACTATTTTTAATGAGATACTTGATGATCATTATATCATGTAAAACATATATATTTATTCATTTATGTATCATCATGTCATATACAACTTATAGCGTTCGTGAATCATTGGTCAAACTGGGTAATCAGACGTTTACAAAATTTCCGTTTCAATTAACCAAGCCTTAACAAGTTTGATTGCTTAACATGTTGGAAACATTTAATCCTGTAAATATAGTTTTTATTAAACATATAATCATAGATAGGTTCGGAAAAGTTCGGGTCACTACATATATGAGGCGTGGACAAGATTTGGAAAGTTATTAAGAGGATGTCCGCAACATGGTTTAGACACCTGTCAAATAGTACAAATATTCTACCAAGGATGCGATATCACTACAAGGAAAGACATCGATATAGCAGCTGGTAGTTCTATTATGAAGAAAACCGAAACTGATGCTTATAAAATTATTGATAACACTGCTTCCCACTCACATGAGTGGCACCAAGAAAAAGATATCGTTTGATCATCTAAAGCAGCTAGAGCCGATTCTAGCCATGACTTAGATTCCATTTCCGCAAAGATAGATGCTGTCGAGAGACGAATGGAAAAGATGACTAAGGATATACACTCAATACGAATTAGTTGTGAGCAGTGTGGAGGACCACATTTAACAAAAGATTGTCTCAGTATTGAACTGACAATGGAACAAAGAGAGAATGTTTCATATCTAAACCAAAGGCCTGGAAATAATTATCAGAATAATTATCAACCGCCAAGACCGATTTACAATCAAAACCAGAATTATAATCGAAATGTTCCATACAACAACCAACAAGGTCCTAGTAATCAACAAGTATCCAATAATACTTACAATCAGCAAAGACCTAATTTTCAAAACAAACCAACACAAACTGATGATAAAAAGCCGAATTTAGAAGATATGATGACGAAGCTAGTTGAATCTCAAACACAGTTTTTCACATCTCAGAAACAAATGAATGAACAAAATGCTCAAGCATTTAGAAATCAACAAGCTTCTATTCAAAATCTGGAACAAGAAGTAAGTAACCTAGCAAGGTTAATAGGTGAAAGAAAACCGGGAAGTTTACCTAGTGATACAAATGCTAACCCCCGGAATGAAACAGCTAAAGCTATTACCACAAGAAGTGGTATTACACTTAAACCACCTGAAATACCTATAATTTCTGATGAAGCTATTCCTACTCCACAAGAACCACAACCTGAACAAGATAAGGAAAAAGAACCGGTAGTTGAAAAGATTAATGAAAATAACACAGTTAAGGCTAAACCTTATGTTAAACCATACCAACCACCACTTCCTTATCCGAGTAAAATGAAAAAAGAGAGACTTGAAGCCGAGCAATCCAAATTCTTGGATATGTTTAAACAGATAAATGTAAATATTCCTTTCATTGATTTGATTTCAGGAATGCCTAGATATGCTAAATTTCTGAAAGATCTAATCTCGAATAGAAAGAAAATGGAAGAACTCTCGGCTATTACTATGAATGCTAATTGTTCAGCAGTGCTGTTGAATAAGATACCAGAAAAACTATCTGATCCAGGAAGTTTCACAATTTCATGTTTTCTGGGTAGTCTTAGTTCAATAGAAGCATTGGCAGACTTAGGTGCTAGTATAAATTTAATGCCGTATTCACTATACGCTAAACTAGACCTTGGAGAATTGAAACCAACAAGAATAAGCATACAACTAGCCGATCGATCAATAAAATATCCTAGAGGGATAATGGAGAACATGCTAGTTAAAGTTGGTACTTTAGTATTTCCAGTAGATTTTGTTGTTCTGGACATGGAAGAAGATTCTCAAGTTCCTCTCATATTAGGAAGACCATTATTAAACACGGCTAAAGCAATGATAGACGTGTTCGGTAAGAAATTGACCCTAAGTATAGAGGACGAGAGTGTTACCTTTTAAATTGATAGAGCAATGCAACAACCGCAATCTGCAGATGATACATGCTATTATATTCAAACTATAGAATCACATGCAGAATTGTTAGAAGAATTTCCAGAATTACAAGGAACAGGAGAATGTTCTTTAGGAGAAGGAGCTGAACCAATTGATGAAATTGAAATGTTAGCTACACTAATGGCTAATGGATATGAACCAACAACAGAAGAAATTCAAATGCTAAAAGAAGAAGACAAATATCGATATAAATTATCAATAGAAGAACCTCCGACATTAGAGTTAAAGCCACTTCCAAACAATTTGGAATATGCTTATTTACATGGTGAATCTTAATTACCTGTAATAATATCGTCTTCTCTTACTGAAAATGAAAAATCTCAACTCATTTCTGTGTTAAAAGCTCATAAACCAGCTATTGCATGGAAGATTCATGATATTAAAGGAATAAGTCCTTCGTATTGCACACATAAAATCCTTATGGAAGAAGGTCATAAAACGTATGTGCAACGCCAACGAAGACTAAATCCTAATATGTAAGATGTTGTTAAAAAAGAAATTATTGAACTGCTTGATGCAAGTTTAATTTATCCAATTTCTGATAGTCCATGGGTAAGCTCAGTTCAATGCGTGCCTAAGAAGGGTGGCATGACTATCATTACAAATGAGAAAAATGAACTTATTCCTACTAGGACTGTAACAGGATGGCGTGTTTGTATTGATTATAAAAAATTAAATGACGCCACCAGAAAAGATCACTTTCCCTTACCTTTCATTGATCAAATGTTGGAAAGATTAGCCGAAAATAGTTACTATTGTTTTCTTGATGGTTTTTTCGGATATTTTCAAATTCCAATAGCACCCGAGGACCAAGAGAAAACCACATTCACGTGCCCTTATGGTACTTTTACTTACAAACGCATGCCATTTGGACTTTGCAATGCCCCTGCAACCTTTCAAAGATGCATGATGGCGATTTTTCACGACACGATAGAAGAATGCATGGAAGTTTTCATGGATGACTTTTCAGTCTTCGGTGATACTTTTGAAACATGTCTAGCTAATCTTGAACGAATGCTTATTAGATGCGAACAATCAAATCTAGTTCTTAATTGGGAGAAATGCCATTTCATGGTTAAAGAAGGCATCGTTCTTGGTCATAAAATTTCAAAGGAAGGAATTGAAGTGGATAGAGCTAAAGTAGATGTAATTGCTAAACTTCCATATCCCACCAATGTTAGAGGAGTTAGGAGTTTTCTAGGGCATGCCGGTTTTTACCGACGTTTCATAATAGATTTTTCTAAAATTGCCACTCCTATGAATAAACTCCTAGAAAAGGATGTTCCATTCATCTTTTCAGATAAATATATCAAATCTTTTAATATTCTTAAATAAAAACTCACTAATGCGCCGATCATGATACAGCCAAATTGGAATCTACCGTTTGAACTTATGTGCGATGCAAGTGATTTTGCAATGGGAGCCGTTTTAGGACAAAGGATTGAAAAACGATTTCAACCTATATATTATGCTAGTAAGACGTTACAAGGAGCACAAACGAATTACACAACTACTGAAAAAGAACTCCTTGCTATTGTCTTTGCTTTTGACAAATTTCGTTCATATCTCGTTCTAGCTAAAACGGTGGTCTATACCGACCATTCTGCTCTTAGATACCTATTTTCGAAACAAGATGCCAAACTAAGATTAATCCGTTGGATCTTACTCTTACAAGAGTTCGATATTGAAATCCGAGATAAAAGAGGAGCAGAAAATCTCGCCGCTGATCATCTTTCTCGTCTTGAAAATCCCGAATTAGAAGTTCTAAATGAATCGGCCATACAAGACAACTTTCCTGATGAATATCTATTGAAGATAGATTATAATGAAATTCCATGGTTTGCAGACTATGCAAACTACTTAGTATGTGGATTCCTTGAAAAAGGATTATCGTACCAAAAACGAAAGAAATTCTTCAGTGATATAAAACACTATTTCTGGGAAGATCCACATTTGTTTAAAAGTTGTCCCGATGGAATAATACGCCGATGTGTATTCGGAGATGAAGCTAGTAAAATCTTAAACCATTGTCACACAGGACCAACAGGAGGGCATTATGGGCCTCAACTAATAGCAAGGAAAGTTTATGATGCTTGATTCTATTGGCCTACAATTTACAAAGACGCACACCTTCTTTGCAAATCCTGTGATGCTTGTCAAAGGGCCGGAAAAATAAGTCAACGTGATGAAATGCCACAAAATGTCATTCAAGTATGTGAAGTATTTGACATTTGGGGTATTGACTTTATGGGTCCATTTCCAAAATCTCATAATAATCTATACATTCTCGTTGCCATTGATTATGTATCTAAATGGGCGGAAGCACAAGCTCTCCCAACTAACGATGCACGAGTTGTAGTCAACTTCTTAAAACGTATTTTTGCAAGGTTTGGAACACCAAAAGCTTTAATAAGTGATCGAGGAACTCATTTTTGTAATAATCAACTTAAGAAAGTTCTTAAAAGATATGGAGTAACTCATAAAATCTCCACCGCATATCATCCACAAACAAGTGGACAAGTTGAAAATACCAACCGAGCTTTGAAATGTATTCTAGAGAAAACCGTAATATCAAATCCGAAGGAATGGTCCATAAAATTAGAGGATGCACTCTGGGCTTTTAGAACAGCCTACAAAACTCCAATTGGAACCACACCTTTCAGACTCGTTTACGGAAAAGCATGTCATCTTCCAATAGAAATTGAACACAAAGCATTTTGGGCTTTGAAGACATGTAATCTTGATTTACATGAAGCTGGACGTCTACGGTTAAGTCAACTAAACGAATTAGAAGAATTAAGACAAGAAGCATACGAAAATTCGTTAATCTATAAGGAAAGAACGAAGAAATGGCATGATAAAAGAATCAGAAGTTCAAAAGAATTTAAAGAAGGAGACAGAGTTCTTCTTTTCAATTCACGATTCAAGCTATTTCCTGGAAAATTGAAATCAAGATGGTCTGGACCATTCATAGTCAAAAGAGTTTTCCCATACGGAACGATAGAATTAATAAATTCAAATGGGATTGAATTTAAGGTTAATGGTCACAGAGTTAAACACTAAATAGATAGTCCGATGGAAGTCGACAACGAAGTTAATCACAATTTCAATACCACAACTAACTAAGTGTGGGGAGAATCAAGTCTTTAAAGGATAATATGTATTTCTGTTAGAGTTAGATTTTCTGTTTTCGTGTAGTTCTCGAAAATGGAACCCGAATGGTCTTTCCCTAGCAGACCCTAAAGAACTAGTCATCTCCCCCCATTCTGAATTTTTATTTTTTTTTAGGTTTTTACGAAATGAAGACTTCCTGTGAACTAAACTGAAATGTCCCGTTCTTATTGATTAAAAACGTTCCATATTAATTGATTTCGTTGCGAGGTTTTGACCTCTATATGAGACGTTTTTTCAAAGACTGCATTCATTTTTAAAACAAACCATAACCTTTATTTCATAAATAAAGGTTTAAAAAGCTTTACGTAGATTATCAAATAATGATAATCTAAAATATCCTGTTTACACACGACCATTACATAATGGTTTACAATACAAATATGTTACATCGAAATCAGTTTCTTGAATGCAGTTTTTACACAATATCATACAAACATGGACTCCAAATCTTGTCCTTATTTTAGTATGCAACAACGGAAGCTCTTAGTATTCACCTGAGAATAAACATGCTTTAAACGTCAACAAAAATGTTGGTGAGTTATAGGTTTACCCTACATATATCAAATCGTAACAATAGACCACAAGATTTCATATTTCAATACACATCCCATACATAGAGATAAAAATCATTCATATGGTGAACACCTGGTAACCGACATTAACAAGATGCATATATAAGAATATCCCCATCATTCCGGGACACCCAAAAATATATATTGCAAAAGCATTTAAAAAGGGATTAATGAAACTCACTTTCACAGATTTTTACTTCGTCGGGAAGTAAGACTTGGGCACTGGTTGATTCACGAACCTATAACAATATATACATATATATCAAAGTATGTTCAAAATATATTTACAACACTTTTAATATATTTTGATGTTTTCAGTTTATTAAGTCAGCTGTCCTCGTTAGTAACCTACAACTAGTTGTCCACAGTTAGATGTACAGAAATAAATCGATAAATATTATCTTGAATCAATCCATGACCTAGTGTATACGTATCTCAGTATTGATCACAACTCAAACTATATATATTTTGGAATCAACCTCAACCCTGTATAGCTAACTCCAACATTCACATATAGAGTGTCTATGGTTGTTCCGAAATATATATAGATGTGTCGACATGATAGGTCGAAACATTGTATACGTATCTATAGTATCTCAAGATTACATAATATACAATACAAGTTCATTAATTTATGGTTGGAATAGATTTGTTACCAATTTTCACGTAGCTAAAATGAGAAAAATTATCCAATCTTGTTTTACCCATAACTTCTTCATTTTAAATCCGTTTTGAGTGAATCAAATTTCTATGGTTTCATATTGAACTCTATTTTATGAATCTAAACAGAAAAATTATAGGTTTATAGTTGGAAAAATAAGTTACAAGTCGTTTTTGCAAAGGTAGTCATTTCAGTCGAAAGAACGACGTCTAGATGACCATTTTAGAAAATATACTTCCACTTTGAGTTTAACCATAATTTTTGGATATAGTTTCATGTTCATAATAAAAATCATTTTCCCAGAATAACAACTTTTAAATCAAATTTTATCATAGTTTTTAATTAACTAACCCAAAACAGCCCGCGGTGTTACTACGACTGCGTAAATCCGATTTTACGGTGTTTTTCGTGTTTAGTTGATTTTAAAAGTCAAGTTAGAAGGATTAACTTTTATTTTTGAACAAGTTTAGAATTAACTAAACTATGTTCTAGTGATTACAAGTTTAAAACTTCGAATAAGATAGCTTTATATGTATGAATCAAATGATGTTATGAATATCATTACTACCTCAAGTTCCTTGGATAAACCTACTGGAAATGAGAAAAATAGATCTAGCTTCAAAGGATCCTTGGATGGCTTGAAAGTTCTTGAAGCAGAATCATGACACGAAAACAATTTCAAGTAAGATTTCCACTCGAAATAAGATTGTTATAGTTATAGAAATTGAATTAAAGTTTGAATATGATTATTACCTTGTATTAGAAAGATAACCTACTGTAAGTAACAAAGGTTTCTTGATCTTGGATGATTACTTGGAATGGATTTAGAAAACTTGGAAGTAAACTTGCAATCTTGGAAGTATTCTTGATTTTATGAAACTAGAACTTTTGGAATTTATGAAGAACACTTAGAACTTGAAGATAGAACTTGAGAGAGATCAATTAGATGAAGAAAATTGAAGAATGAAAGTGTTTGTAGGTATTTTTGGTCGTTGGTGTATGGATTAGATATAAAGGATATGTAATTTTGTCTTCATGTAAATAAGTCATGAATGATTACTCATATTTTTGTAATTTTATGAGATATTTCATGCTAGTTGCCAAATGATGGTTCCCACATGTGTTAGGTGACTCACATGGGCTGCTAAGAGCTGATCATTGGAGTGTATATACTAATAGTACATACATCTAAAAGCTGTGTATTGTACGAGTACGAATACGGGTGCATACGAGTAGATTTGTTGATGAAACTGAACGAGGATGTAATTGTAAGCATTTTTGTTAAGTAGAAGTATTTTGATAAGTGTCTTGAAGTCTTTCAAAAGTGTATGAATACATATTAAAAAACTACATGTATATACATTTTAACCTAGTCGTTAAGTCATCGTTAGTCGTTACATGTAAATGTTGTTTTGAAACCTTTAGGTTAACGATCTTGTTAAATGTTGTTAACCCAATGTTTATAATATCAAATGAGATTTTAAATTATTATATTATCATGATATTATGATGTACGAATATCTCTTAATATGATCTATATACATTAAATGTCGTTACAACGATAATCGTTACATATATGTCTTGTTTCAAAATCATTAAGTTAGTAGTCTTATTTTTACATATGTAGTTCATTGTTAATACACTTAATGATATATTTACTTATCATTTAACATAATTAACCATGTGTATCAATATCTTAATATGATTCATATGTACCTAGTAAGACGTTATAACGATAATCGTTATATATATCGTTTTCGAGTTTCTTAATTCAATAGTCTCATTTTTATGTATATAACTCATTGTTAAAATACCTAATGAGATACATACTTATAATAAAATCATGTTAACTATATATATAACCATATATATGTCATCGTATAGTTTTTACAAGTTTTACGTTCTTGAATCACCGGTCAACTTGGGTGGTCAATTGTCTATATGAAACCTATTTCAATTAATCAAGTCTTAACAAGTTTGATTGCTTAAAATGTTGGAAACACTTAATCATGTAAATAACAATTTTATTTAATATATATATATAAACATGGAAAAGTTCGGGTCACTACAGTACCTACCCGTTAAATAAATTTCGTCCCGAAATTTTAAGCAGTTGGAGAAGTTGACGTATCTTCTGGAAATAAATGCGGGTATTTCTTCTTCATCTGATCTTCACGCTCCCAGGTGAACTCGGGTCCTCTACGAGCATTCCATCGAGCCTTAACAATCGGTATCTTGTTTTGTTTAAGTCTCTTAACCTCACGATCCATTATTTCGACGGGTTCTTCAATGAATTGAAATTTTTCATTGATTTGGATTTCGTCCAACGGAATAGTGATATCTTCTTTAGCAAAACATTTCTTCAAATTTGAGACGTGGAAAGTGTTATGTACAGCCGCGAGTTGTTGAGGTAGCTCCAGTTGGTAAGCTACTGGTCTGACACGATCTATAATCTTGAATGGTCCAATGTACCTTGGATTTAGTTTCCCTCCGTTTACCAAATCGAACAACGCCTTTCCAAGGTGAAACCTTAAGCATGACCATTTCTCCAATTTCAAACTCTATATCTTTTCTTTTACTGTCCGCGTAGCTCTTTTGTCGACTCTAGGCGGTTTTCAATCTTTGTTGAATTTGGATGATTTTCTCGGTAGTTTCTTGTATTATCTCCGGACCCGTAATATGTCTATCCCCCACTTCATTCCAACAAATCGGAGACCTGCACTTTCTACCATAAAGTGCCTCAAACGGCGCCATCTCAATACTAGAATGATAACTGTTGTTGTAGGAAAATTCTGCTAACGGTAGGTGTCGATCCCAACTGTTTCCGAAATCAATAACACATGCTCGTAGCATGTCTTCAAGCGTTTGTATCGTCCTTTCGCTCTGCCCATCAGTTTGTGGATGATAGGCAGTACTCATGTCTAGACGAGTTCCCAATGCTTGCTGTAATGTCTGCCAGAATCTTGAAATAAATCTGCCATCCCTATCAGAGATAATAGAGATTGGTATTCCATGTCTGGAGACGACTTCTTTCAAATACAGTCGTGCTAACTTCTCCATCTTGTCATCTTCTCTTATTGGCAAGAAGTGCGCTGACTTGGTGAGACGATCAACTATTACCCAAATAGTATCATAACTACTTGCAGTCCTTGGCAATTTAGTAATGAAATCCATGGTAATGTTTTCCCATTTCCATTCCAGGATTTCAGGTTGTTGTAGTAGACCTGATGGTTTCTGATGTTCAGATTTGACCTTAGAACACGTCAAACATTCTCCTACATATTTAGCAATATCGGCTTTCATACCTAGCCACCAAAAATGTTTCTTAAGATCCTTGTACATCTTCCCCGTTCCAGGATGTATTGAGTATCTGGTTTTATGAGCTTCTCTAAGTACCATTTCTCTCATATCTCCAAATTTTGGTACCCAAATTCTGTCAGCCCTATACCGGGTTCCGTCTTCCCGAATATTAAGATGCTTCTCCGATCCTTTGGGTATTTCATCCTTTAAATTTCCCTCTTTTAAAACTCCTTGTTGCGCCTCCTTTATTTGAGTAGTAAGGTTAGTGTGAATCATTATATTCATAGATTTTACTCGAATGGGTTCTCTGTCCTTTCTGCTCAAGGCGTCGGCTACCACATTTGCCTTCCCCGGGTGGTAACGAATCTCAAAGTCATAATCATTCAACAATTCAATCCACCTACGCTGCCTCATATTCAGTTGTTTCTGATTAAATATGTGTTGAAGACTTTTGTGGTCGGTATATATAATACTTTTGACCCCATATAAGTAGTGCCTCCAAGTCTTTAATGCAAAAACAACCGCGCCTATTTCCAAATCATGCGTCGTATAATTTTGTTCGTGAATCTTCAATTGTCAAGACGCATAAGAAATCACCTTCGTTCGTTGCATTAATACACAACCGAGACCTTGCTTTGATGCGTCACAATAAATCACAAAATCATCATTCCCTTCAGGCAATGACAATATAGGTGCCTTAGTTAGCTTTTTCTTCAATAACTGAAACGCTTTCTCTTGTTTATCATTCCATTCAAATTTCTTCCCTTTATGCGTTAATGCAGTCAAGGGTTTTGCTATTCTGGAAAAGTCTTGGATGAACCTTCTGTAGTAACCAGCTAGTCCTAAAAACTGGCGTATATGTTTCGGAGTTTTCGGGGTTTCCCACTTTTCAACAGTTTCTATCTTTGCCGGATCCACCTTAATACCTTCTTTGTTCACTATGTGACCGAGGAATTGAACTTCTTCCAACCAAAATGCACACTTTGAAAATTTAGCGTACAATTCTTCCTTCCTCAATACTTCTAACACCTTTCTCAAATGTTCACCGTGTTCTTGGTCGTTCTTTGAGTAAATAAGTATGTCATCAATGAAAACAATGACAAACTTGTCAAGGTATGTGAAATGTCCCGTTCTTATTGATTAAAAACGTTCCATATTAATTGATTTCGTTGCGAGGTTTTGACCTCTATATGAGACGTTTTTCAAAGACTGCATTCATTTTAAAACAAACCATAACCTTTATTTCATCAATAAAGGTTTAAAAAGCTTTACGTAGATTATCAAATAATGATAATCTAAAATATCCTGTTTACACACGACCATTACATAATGGTTTACAATACAAATATGTTACAACAAAATAAGTTTCTTGAATGCAGTTTTTACACAATATCATACAAGCATGGACTCCAAATCTCGTCCTTATTTAAGTATGCGACAGCGGAAGCTCTTAATAATCACCTGAGAATAAACATGCTTAAAACGTCAACAAAAATGTTGGTGAGTTATAGGTTTAACCTATATATATCAAATCATAATAATAGACCACAAGATTTCATATTTCAATACACATCCCATGCATAGAGATAAAAATCATTCATATGGTGAACACCTGGTAATCGACATTAACAAGATGCATATATAAGAATATCCCCATCATTCCGGGACACCCTTCGGATATGATATAAATTTCGAAGTACTAAAGCATCCGGTACTTTGGATGGGGTTTGTTAGGCCCAATAGATCTATCTTTAGGATTCGCGTCAATTAGGGTGTCTGTTCCCTAATTCTTAGATTACCAGACTTAATAAAAAGGGGCATATTCGATTTCGATAATTCAACCATAGAATGTAGTTTCACGTACTTGTGTCTATTTTGTAAATCATTTATAAAACCTGCATGTATTCTCATCCCAAAAATATTAGATTTTAAAAGTGGGACTATAACTCACTTTCACAGATTTTTACTTCGTCGGGAAGTAAGACTTGGCCACTGGTTGATTCACGAACCTATAACAATATATACATATATATCAAAGTATGTTCAAAATATATTTACAACACTTTTAATATATTTTGATGTTTTAAGTTTATTAAGTCAGCTGTCCTCGTTAGTAACCTACAACTAGTTGTCCACAGTTAGATGTACAGAAATAAATCGATAAATATTATCTTGAATCAATCCACGACCCAGTGTATACGTATCTCAGTATTGATCACAACTCAAACTATATATATTTTGGAATCAACCTCAACCCTGTATAGCTAACTCCAACATTCACATATAGAGTGTCTATGGTTGTTCCGAAATATATATAGATGTGTCGACATGATAGGTCGAAACATTGTATACGTGTCTATGGTATCTCAAGATTACATAATATACAATACAAGTTGATTAAGTTATGGTTGGAATAGATTTGTTACCAATTTTCACGTAGCTAAAATGAGAAAAATTATCCAATCTTGTTTTACCCATAACTTCTTCATTTTAAATCCGTTTTGAGTGAATCAAATTGCTATGGTTTCATATTGAACTCTATTTTATGAATCTAAACAGAAAAAGTATAGGTTTATAGTCGGAAAAATAAGTTACAAGTCATTTTTGTAAAGGTAGTCATTTCAGTCGAAAGAACGACGTCTAGATGACCATTTTAGAAAACATACTTCCACTTTGAGTTTAACCATAATTTTTGGATATAGTTTCATGTTCATAATAAAAATCATTTTCTCAGAATAACAACTTTTAAATCAAAGTTTATCATAGTTTTTAATTAACTAACCCAAAACAGCCCGCGGTGTTACTACGACGGCGTAAATCCGGTTTTACGGTGTTTTTTGTGTTTCCAGGTTTTAAATCATTAAGTTAGCATATCATATAGATATAGAACATGTGTTTAGTTGATTTTAAAAGTCAAGTTAGAAGGATTAACTTTTGTTTGCGAACAAGTTTAGAATTAACTAAACTATGTTCTAGTGATTTCAAGTTTAAATCTTCGAATAAGATAGCTTTATATATATGAATCGAATGATGTTATGAACATTATTACTACCTTAAGTTCCTTGGATAAACCTACTGGAAAAGAAAAAAATGGATCTAGCTTCAACGGATCCTTGGATGGCTCGAAGTTCTTGAAGCAGAATCATGACACGAAAACAAGTTCAAGTAAGATCATCACTTGAAATAAGATTGTTATAGTTATAGAAATTGAACCAAAGTTTGAATATGATTATTACCTTGTATTAGAATTATAACCTACTGTAAGAAACAAAGATTTCTTAAGGTTGGATGATCACCTTACAAGATTGGAAGTGAGCTAGCAAACTTGAAAGTATTCTTGATTTTATGTAACTAGAACTTGTAGAATATATGAAGAACACTTAGAACTTGAAGATAGAACTTGAGAGAGATCAATTAGATGAAGAAAATTGAAGAATGAAAGTGTTTGTAGGTGTTTTTGGTCGTTGGTGTATGGATTAGATATAAAGGATATGTAATTTTGTTTTCATGTAAATAAGTCATGAATGATTACTCATATTTTTGTAATTTTATGAGATATTTCATGCTAGTTGCCAAATGATGGTTCCCACATGTGTTAGGTGACTCACATGGGCTTCTAAGAGCTGATCATTGGAGTGTATATACCAATAGTACATACATCTAAAAGCTGTGTATCGTACGAGTACGAATACGGGTGCATACGAGTAGAATTGTTGATGAAACTGAACGAGGATGTAATTGTAAGAATTTTTGTTAAGTAGAAGTATTTTGATAAGTGTATTGAAGTCTTTCAAAAGTGTATAAATACATATTAAAACACTACATGTATATACATTTTAACTGAGTCGTTAAGTCATCGTTAGTCGTTACATGTAAGTGTTGTTTTGAAACCTTTAGGTTAACGATCTTGTTAAATGTTGTTAACCCAATGTTTATAATATCAAATGAGATTTTAAATTATTATATTATCATGATATTATCATGTATGAATATCTCTTAATATGATATATATATACATTAAATGTCTTTACAACGATAATCGTTACATATATGTCTCGTTTAAAAATCATTAAGTTAGTAGTCTTGTTTTTACATATTTAGTTCATTGTTAATATACTTAATGATATGTTTACTTATCATAGTATCATGTTAACTATATATATATATCCATATATATATCATCATATAGTTTTTACAAGTTTTAACGTTCGTGAATCACCGGTCAACTTGGGTGGTCAATTGTCTATATGAAACATATTTCAATTAATCAAGTCTTAACAAGTTTGATTGCTTAACATGTTGGAAACATTTAATCATGTAAATATCAATCTCAATTAATATATATAAACATGGAAAAGTTTGGGTCACTACAGTACCTACCCGTTAAATAAATTTCGTCCCGAAATTTTAAGCTGTTGAAGGTGTTGACGAATCTTCTAGAAATAGATGCGGGTATTTCTTCTTCATCTGATCTTCATGCTCCCAGGTGAACTCGGGTCCTCTACGAGCATTCCATCAAATGTTAACAATTGGTATCTTGTTTTGCATAAGTCTTTTAACCTCACGATCCATTATTTCGACCGGTTCTTCGATGAATTGAAGTTTTTCGTTGATTTGGATTTCATCTAACGGAATAGTGAGATCTTCTTTAGCAAAACATTTCTTCAAATTCGAGACGTGGAAAGTGTTATGTACAGCCGCGAGTTGTTGAGGTAACTCAAGTCTGTAAGCTACTGGTCCGACACGATCAATAATCTTGAATGGTCCAATATACCTTGGATTTAATTTCCCTCGTTTACCAAATCGAACAACGCCTTTCCAAGGTGCAACTTTAAGCATGACCATCTCTCCAATTTCAAATTCTATATCTTTTCTTTTAATGTCAGCGTAGCTCTTTTGTCGACTTTGGGCGGTTTTCAACCGTTGTTGAATTTGGATGATCTTCTCGGTAGTTTCTTGTATAATCTCCAGACCCGTAATCTGTCTATCCCCCACTTCACTCCAACAAATCGAAGACCTGCACTTTCTACCATAAAGTGCTTCAAACGGCGCCATCTCAATGCTTGAATGGTAGCTGTTGTTGTAGGAAAATTCTGCTAACGGTAGATGTCGATCCCAACTGTTTCCGAAATCAATAACACATGCCCGTAGCATGTCTTCAAGCATTTGTATCGTCCTTTCGCTCTACCCATCAGTTTGTGGATGATAGGTAGTACTCATGTCTAGACGAGTTCCTAATGTTTGCTGTAATGTCTGCCAGAATCTTGAAATAAATCTGCCATCCCTATCAGAGATAATAGAGATTGGTATTCCATGTCTGGAGATGTCTTCCTTCAAATACAGTCGTGCTAACTTCTCCATCTTGTCATCTTCTCTTATTGGCAGGAAGTGTGCTGATTTGGTGAGACGATCAACTATTACCCAAATAGTATCAACACCATTTGCAGTCCTTGGCAATTTAGTGATGAAATCCATGGTAATGTTTTCCCATTTCCATTCCGGGATATCGGGTTGTTGAAATAGACCTGATGGTTTCTGATGCTCAGCTTTGACCTTAGAACACGTCAAACATTCTCCTACGTATTTAGCAACATCGGCTTTCATACCCGGCCACCAAAAATGTTTCTTGAGATCCTTGTACATCTTCCCCGTTCCAGGATGTATTGAGTATCTAGTTTTATGAGCTTCTCTAAGTACCATTTCTCTCATATCTCCAAATTTTGGTACCCAAATCCTATCAGCCCTATACCGGGTTCCGTCTTCCCGAATATTAAGATGCTTCTCCAATCCTTTGGGTATTTCATCCTTTAAATTTCCCTCTTTTAAAACTCCTTGTTGCACCTCCTTTATTTGAGTAGTAAGGTTATTATGAATCATTATATTCATAGATTTTACTCGAATGGGTTCTCTGTCCTTCCTGCTCAAGGCATCGGCTACCACATTTGCCTTCCCCGGGTGGTAACGAATCTCAAAGTCGTAATCATTCAATAATTCAATCCACCTATGCTGCCTCATATTCAGTTGTTTCTGATTAAATATGTGTTGAAGACTTTTGTGGTCGGTATATATAATACTTTTGACCCCATATAAGTAGTGCCTCCAAGTCTTTAATGCAAAAACAACCGCGCCTAATTCCAAATCATGCGTCGTATAATTTTGTTCGTGAATCTTCAATTGTCTAGACGCATAAGCAATCACCTTCGTTCGTTGCATTAATACACAACCGAGACCTTGCTTTGATGCGTCACAATAAATCACAAAATCATCATTCCCTTCAGGCAATGACAATATAGGTGCCGTAGTTAGCTTTTTCTTCAATAACTGAAACGCTTTCTCTTGTTCATCATTCCATTCAAATTTCTTCCTTTTATGCGTTAATGCAGTCAAGGGTTTTGCTATTCTGGAAAAGTCTTGGATGAACCTTCTGTAGTAACCAGCTAGTCCTAAAAACTGGCGTGTGTTTCGGAGTTTTCGGGGTTTCCCACTTTTCAACAGTTTCTATCTTTGCCGGATCCACCTTAATACCTTCTTTGTTCACTATGTGACCGAGGAATTGAACTTCTTCCAACCAAAATGCACACTTTGAAAACTTAGCGTACAATTCTTCCTTCCTCAATACTTCTAACACCTTTCTCAAATGTTCACCGTGTTCTTGGTCATTCTTTGAGTAAATAAGTATGTCATCAATGAAAACAATGACAAACTTGTCAAGGTATGGTCCACACACTCGGTTCATAAGGTCCATGAACACAGTTGGTGCATTAGTTAAACCAAACGGCATGACCATAAACTCGTAATGACCGTAACGTGTTCTAAAAGCAGTCTTTGGAATATCATCTTCTTTCACCCGCATTTGATGATATCCGGAACGTAAGTCAATCTTTGAATAAATAGACGAGCCTTGTAGTTGATCAAATAAGTCGTCGATTCTCGATAGTGGGTAGCGGTTCTTGATGGTAAGTTTGTTCAACTCTCGGTAGTCGATACACAACCTGAATGTACCATCTTTCTTCTTGACAAACAAAACAGGAGCTCCCCACGGTGATGTGCTTGGTCGAATGAAACCACGCTCTAAAAGTTCTTGTAATTGGCTTTGCAGTTCTTTCATCTCGCTGGGTGCGAGTCTGTAAGGAGCACGAGCTATTGGTGCAGCTCCTGGTACAAGATCTATTTGAAATTCAACGGATTGATGTGGGGGTAATCCCGGTAATTCTTTCGGAAATACATCGGGAAATTCTTTTGCAATGGGAACATCATTGATGCTCTTTTCTTCAGTTTGTACTTTCTCGACGTGTGCTAGAACAGCATAGCAACCTTTTCTTATTAGTTTTTGTGCCTTCAAATTACTAATAAGATGTAGCTTCGTGTTGCCCTTTTCTCCGTACACCATTAAGGGTTTTCCTTTTTCTCGTATAATGCGAATTGCATTTTTGTCACAAACGATCTCTGCTTTCACTTCTTTCAACCAGTCCATACCGATTATCACATCAAAACTCCCTAACTCTACTAGTATCAAATCAATCTTAAATGTTTTGCTAACCAGTTTAATTTCTCGATTCCGACATATATTATCTGCTGAAATTAATTTACCATTTGCTAATTCAAGTAAAAATTTACTATCCAAAGGCGTCAATGGACAACTTAATTTAGCACAAAAATCTCTACTCATATAGCTTTTATCCACACCCGAATCAAATAAAACGTAAGTAGATTTATTGTCAATAAGAAACGTACCCGTAACAAGCTCCGAGTCTTCCTGTGCCTCTGCCGCATTAATATTGAAAACTCTTCCGCGGCCTTGTCCATTCGTGTTCTCCTGGTTCGGGCAATTTCTAATAATGTGGCCCGGTTTTCCACATTTATAACAAACTACATTGGCATAACTTGCTCCGACACTACTTGCTCCGCCATTACTCGTTCCGACACCATTTGTTCCTTTCGTTCTATTAACCCCTGGTCCGTAGACCTCACACTTCGCCGCGCTATGACCATTTCTTTTACACTTGTTGCAAAATTTAGTGCAGAACCCCGAGTGATACTTTTCACACCTTTGGCATAGCTGCTTCTGATTGTTGTTGTTGTTGCGGTTATTATTGTTGTTGGGATGATTGTTGTAGTTGCTGTTGCTGTTGTTGTTGTTGTTGTTGTTGTTGTTGTTGTTGTTGTTGTTGTTGTTGTTGTTGTTGTTGGGCCGTTTGTTGTAGTTGCGATTGATGTTGCGATTGTTGGGATAATTGTTGCGATTATTGTTGTAATTGCTGTTGTTGTTGTATTGGTGATTCTTATCACCGTTTTCCTCCCACTTTCTTTTGACTTGCTTCACATTGGCCTTTTCAGCAGTCTGTTCTTTAATTCTTTCTTCAATCTGGTTCACTAGTTTGTGAGCCATTCTACATGCCTGTTGTATGGAGGCGGGCTCGTGTGAACTTATATCTTCTTGGATTCTTTCCGGTAATCCTTTCACAAACGCGTCGATCTTCTCTTCCTCATCTTCGAATGCTCCCGGACACAATAGGCATAATTCTGTGAATCGCCTTTCGTATGTGGTAATATCAAATCCTTGGGTTCGTAACCCTCTAAGTTCTGTCTTGAGCTTATTGGCCTCGGTTCTGGGACGGTACTTCTCGTTCATCAAGTGCTTGAATGCTGACCACGGTAGTGCGTACGCATCATCTTGTCCCACTTGCTCTAGATAGGTATTCCACCATGTTAATGCAGAACCTGTGAAGGTATGCGTAGCATACTTCACTTTGTCCTCTTCAGTACACTTACTTATGGCAAACACCGATTCGACCTTCTCGGTCCACCGTTTCAATCCGATCGGTCCTTCGGTTCCATCAAATTCCAAAGGTTTGCAGGCAGTGAATTCTTTGTAGGTGCATCCTACACGATTTCCTGTACTGCTAGATCCAAGGTTATTGTTGGTATGTAGTGCAGGCTGTACTGCGGCTATGTTTGAAGCTAGAAAAGTACGGAATTCCTCTTCATTCATATTCACGGTGTGTCGAGTAGTCGGTGCTATTTCCTTCAAAATAGTCAAATGGAACAAGTTAATCATACAGAATATTAAGAGTAGTTAATAGTATTTCGTAGCATAATATGAACTCATTTATAAAAGCTTTTTCTTCATATTAGCGTTTTATAAGTTTAAATTCGGGTAGTACCTACCCGTTAAGTTCATACTTAGTAGCTAATATACAATTCAACTACTACAATTCTATATGAAAAACTGATTATAATAATATTTCGCGTTCAAACTTTTACACAATATTTTACAAACTTACAATACCGCTTATTTTACATATAGCATGAAATATAGCACACAATAAATTTGATACAAGATGGTTGTGAAGATAATTCTAGCTAGTACACAAGTCGTTCAGCAAAGGCAATAAAGACACGTAATTCATACGTCCAGAAACAAGTCATGCATTCTGGTTTTACTAGGATTACTTCTCATCCTTGGTCTTGTGGAACATAACCGTTATGGCCGTTGATAAGACAGCGTGTTGTAACGTCGTCAGAGGGACGAGGGTTACGTAATGTCCAACAGTCCCGTAACAATCTAAAAACCTCATTTCTTATCCCAATTACCGACTCCGTCACTTGTGGGAACGTTTTGTTTAATAGTTGTACCCCGATGTTCTTATTTTCACTTTGGTGAGAAGCGAACATTACTAATCCGTAAGCATAACATGCTTCTTTATGTTGCATGTTAGCCGCTTTTTCTAAATCACGAAGTCCAATATTCGGATATATTGAGTCAAAATAATTTCTTAACCCATTGCGTAAAATAGCATTTGGGTTCCCCGCAATATATGCATCAAAGTAAACACATCGTAACTTATGGATTTCCCAATGTGATATCCCCCATCTTTTGAACGAAAGCCTTTTATAAACCAAGGCATTATTGGAACGTTCTTCGAATGTCTTACAAACTGATCTCGCCTTAAATAGTTGTGCCGAAGAATTCTGATCGACTCTAGACAAGATTTCATCAATCATGTCTCCGGGTAGGTCTCTTAAAATATTGGGTTGTCTATCCATTTTGTGTTTTTATACTGTAAAATAGACAAGAGTTAGATTCATAAAAAAAATACTTATTAATACAAGCAATTTTTACATATATCATAAAGCATAAGCACACTATATTACATATATTACACCACACGAATACAACTATCTTATTCCGAATCGCTTGTTTCTTCTTCTTCGGTTTTGGTTCGTTTTGCCAAGTTTCTAGGGATATATGATGTTCCCCTAATATGAGCCGTCATTTTCCACATTGGTTTAGAAAAACCTAATGGTTTAGAGGTTCCCGGTTCATTGTTACAACTTAAGGACTTCGGGGGTTGACGATACATATAAAGTTCATCGGGGTTGGAATTAGATTTCTCTATTTTTATGCCCTTTCCCTTATTATTTTCTTTTGCCTTTTTAAATTCAGTTGGGGTAATTTCTATAACATCATCGGAATTCTCGTCGGAATCCGATTCATCGGAGAATTGGTAATCCTCCCAATATTTTGCTTCCTTGGCGGAAACACCATTGACCATAATTAACCTTGGTCGGTTGGTTGAGGATTTTCTTTTACTTAACCGTTTTATTATTTCCCCCACCGGTTCTATTTCTTCATCCAGTTCCGATTCTTCTTCCGGTTCCGATTCTTCTTCCGGTTCCGACTCTTCTTCCGGTTCCTCTTCGGGAACTTGTGAATCAGTCCATGAATCATTCCAATTTACATTTGACTCTTCATTATTATTAGGTGAGTCAATGGGACTTGTTCTAGAGGTAGACATCTATCACATAATATCAAACGCGTTAATAGATTAATATATCACATAATATTCACATGTTAAAAATATATAGTTTCCAACAAAATTTGTTAAGCAATCATTTTTCAAGTAAACACGGTCGAAGTCCAGACTCACTAATGCATCCTAACAAACTCGATAAGACACACTAATGCAAAATTCTAGTACTCTAAGACCAATGCTCGGATACCAACTGAAATGTCCCGTTCTTATTGATTAAAAACGTTCCATATTAATTGATTTCGTTGCGAGGTTTTGACCTCTATATGAGACGTTTTTCAAAGACTGCATTCATTTTAAAACAAACCATAACCTTTATTTCATCAATAAAGGTTTAAAAAGCTTTACGTAGATTATCAAATAATGATAATCTAAAATATCCTGTTTACACACGACCATTACATAATGGTTTACAATACAAATATGTTACAACAAAATAAGTTTCTTGAATGCAGTTTTTACACAATATCATACAAGCATGGACTCCAAATCTCGTCCTTATTTAAGTATGCGACAGCGGAAGCTCTTAATAATCACCTGAGAATAAACATGCTTAAAACGTCAACAAAAATGTTGGTGAGTTATAGGTTTAACCTATATATATCAAATCATAATAATAGACCACAAGATTTCATATTTCAATACACATCCCATACATAGAGATAAAAATCATTCATATGGTGAACACCTGGTAACCGACATTAACAAGATGCATATATAAGAATATCCCCATCATTCCGGGACACCCTTCGGATATGATATAAATTTCGAAGTACTAAAGCATCCGGTACTTTGGATGGGGTTTGTTAGGCCCAATAGATCTATCTTTAGGATTCGCATCAATTAGGGTGTCTGTTCCCTAATTCTTAGATTACCAGACTTAATAAAAAGGGGCATATTCGATTTCGATAATTCAACCATAGAATGTAGTTTCACGTACTTGTGTCTATTTTGTAAATCATTTATAAAACCTGCATGTATTCTCATCCCAAAAATATTAGATTTTAAAAGTGGGACTATAACTCACTTTCACAGATTTTTACTTCGTCGGGAAGTAAGACTTGGCCACTGGTTGATTCACGAACCTATAACAATATATACATATATATCAAAGTATGTTCAAAATATATTTAGAACACTTTTAATATATTTTGATGTTTTAAGTTTATTAAGTCAGCTGTCCTCGTTAGTAACCTACAACTAGTTGTCCACAGTTAGATGTACATAAATAAATCGATAAATATTATCTTGAATCAATCCACGACCCAGTGTATATGTATCTCAGTATTGATCACAACTCAAACTATATATATTTTGGAATCAACCTCAACCCTGTATAGCTAACTCCAACATTCACATATTGAGTGTCTATGGTTGTTCCGAAATATATATAGATGTGTCGACATGATAGGTCGAAACATTGTATACGTGTCTATGGTATCTCAAGATTACATAATATACAATACAAGTTGATTAAGTTATGGTTGGAATAGATTTGTTACCAATTTTCACGTAGCTAAAATGAGAAAAATTATCCAATCTTGTTTTACCCATAACTTCTTCATTTTAAATCCATTTTGAGTGAATAAAATTGCTATGGTTTCATATTGAACTCTATTTTATGAATCTAAACAGAAAAAGTATAGGTTTATAGTCGGAAAAATAAGTTACAAGTCGTTTTTGTAAAGGTAGTCATTTCAGTCGAAAGAACGACGTCTAGATGACCATTTTAGAAAACATACTTCCACTTTGAGTTTAACCATAATTTTTGGATATAGTTTCATGTTCATAATAAAAATCATTTTCTCAGAATAACAACTTTTAAATCAAAGTTTATCATAGTTTTTAATTAACTAACCCAAAACAGCCCGCGGTGTTACTACGACGGCGTAAATCCGGTTTTACGGTGTTTTTCGTGTTTCCAGGTTTTAAATCATTAAGTTAGCATATCATATAGATATAGAACATGTGTTTAGTTGATTTTAAAAGTCAAGTTAGAAGGATTAACTTTTGTTTGCAAACAAGTTTAGAATTAACTAAACTATGTTCTAGTGATTTCAAGTTTAAATCTTCGAATAAGATAGCTTTATATATATGAATCGAATGATGTTATGAACATCATTACTACCTTAAGTTCCTTGGATAAACCTACTGGAAAATAGAAAAATGGATCTAGCTTCAACGGATCCTTGGATGGCTCGAAGTTCTTGAAGCAGAATCATGACACGAAAACAAGTTCAAGTAAGATCATCACTTGAAATAAGATTGTTATAGTTATAGAAATTCAACCAAAGTTTGAATATGATTATTACCTTGTATTAGAATAATAACCTACTGTAAGAAACTTTAACGCCTTGATTCGAGTAAAATTTTTTTTTTTTTTTTTTTTTTTTGAAAAGTTAAGTCACTGGCCGGACAAGGTTTATGCCGCGGCGCGGCAAGCCTTGTCGCGGCGCGACACAACACAGGAAATTTTAGACTCCTTAACCTTGCTTCTGTTCCCAACTTCAGTTATATGCCGCGGCGCGGACCCCTTTGCCGCGGCGCGACATAACCCTAATCCGGGTGCCTGACCTGCAACATTGTATTTAAACCAACTTTTGCACGTTCCATCATTCTCAAACACATTTAAAACAACCAAATTCATACACAAACTTAAGATTCAGTTTCTAACATCGTATACCATCTAATAACAACATTTAGACTTCAAACGTGTTTTCATGAAACAAAACCATCATTTGGTCCCAAATTCAATAATGACAAACATGACACTTCAAATACATGGCGTTTGATAAGCGGTAACCATAGAGCGTGATTACAAAAGGGACTTGCAATACCACTTACGCTAATGCCAATGCTCCTCCAGCTCTTCACACGGGTTCCTTACCTTCTCGATGAACCTTAGCACCTAAAACATAAAACATCATGGGGGTAAGCTTTTACACTTAGTGAGTTATAGGCAAATAATATAACATAATGCATTGGGCATAAAAATCACGTTACTTATCCTTCAACCTAACGGTTGCTTGCTTACTTTCGGATCCGATTCTTACTTACCATAGACATGACTTACTAGGCCGACCCTAGTAATCATGCCTAAGCTAACCATAGGCATACTCATATGCCTAAGCTATCATAATCTCATTTCATTACCATAACATACATAGACACTTAAAGTGTCTAAGCTAAATCATACCATAGACAAGATTACTAGCAATGTAATAACCTTGCCTAAGCTACACATCAACCATAGATACAATTATTAGGCGAACCTAATAATTCTACCTAAGCTACTCAACTAGTGCACTTAGTCGTTACTCTCTTGCACGGATGCAATCCGAGAACACTAAGCCACTCTTGACCCGCCCATATTACCCCCTATAAACTCACCTTGATTAAAAGGATTTCCTTGGTCACTTGAGGCTCCTTTACCTTGATTAGCACCTATACATGAGCTAATCTCATTAATAACACAACTTAATCAGAATCACAACTTTCACAAGCTTTTAACACATTCATACACTTACACATTTACTTAACCCCCTAATCACATCAAATACACAAGAACAATTTCACACATAATCTTTGATCTCATCTTTTCTAATATAACAACATTATCAATCCAACATCATTTTCCTTAATCATGCAAATCTCTAGTTCATCTCTTTTAACCATAACATGCAATTTCCTTCAATTCTTCCATTAAATATCAAATGTGCATAAATTCATTTCCATTACTAGCAACCTTAAATTATCAATTATTCAAATTCTATGACTTACAACAATAACAATAATTCATACATGAACATTCTTCTTCAAAATTACTAACTAGAACACATCAACATTTCATTGAGGCATTTCATCAAACACTTAGTGTGCATGACTAGAATTTAAGCTAGAACATCATCAAATTGACCACAATCATTCCATACTTTCATAATGCAAGTTCATACTTGAACTTATTCCTAAAATTACTAACAAATTCGTTTTCAATCATACAAGTGTGCACAATAACAACAAACAACAACATTTAAGCCTAAAATTCATCACAATCATCCAACAATAGCAACACTTAGTCATAGAAACTCATACCTTAGCTTTTAGAGTTCAAGAACTCTAATTATGCACAAAGAGGATGAAATTGAAGATTCAAGACTTGCTAGAGTGCTTAAGATGTCTTAGATTTCACTAAATCAAGCTTGCATGAACACAATTTTAACAATTGATGATTTCTCCTTGCTCTTCCTCTTGGGTCGTCACTTACAGACACACACACACACAATAAACTCTCTGCACTTTTATTTTTTTATAAAAATGAGTTCCAGCCTTTTTCTTTTCTTTTATTTAAAACAACTATGGCTTATTTGCAATTTCTACCCTCCCCATCACAACTATAGTTAGGGAGGTCCTTAATCTTAACTTTGCATCCTTAGTCCTTCCTAACTTAACCAACAAACTTAACTTTTGACCATTTAAATAAAATAACCTATACCATTTAATTTCTAAATAATAAAATTTACGTAAAATAATACCTTAAATATTTGGGATGTTACAACTCTCCCCCTCTTGGATCGTTCGCGTCCTCGCGAACCATTCTTGATGCAACGACGGATAATACTTCATGAGCCATTCTTCGGGTTCCCATGTACATTCGGAACCTTTTCTAAATTGCCATAACACCTTCAACAATATAACCGACTTATTTCTCAAGTGCTTAACCTTTTGATCCAAAATCTTTATCGGCTTCTCCGCATATCTTAACTTATTATCGACCTCAATTTCATTCAAAGGAACATAGGTTGAATCATCCGCCAAACACTTTCTCAATTGTGACACGTGAAACGTGTCATGTATATTACTTAATTCATCGGGTAAAGCCAAACGGTAGGCTACCTTCCCCACTTTCGTCACTATCTCAAATGGTCCCACGAACCTTGGACCCAATTTTCCCCTCTTTCTAAAACGGATGATGCCTTTCCATGGAGAAACTTTTAGCATCACTTTATCACCTACTTGAAATTCTATCGGCTTTCTCCTCTTATCAACATATGACTTTTGTCTATCTTGTGCCGCCTTCATTCTTTCACGAATTTGATCAATCATCTCGGTGGTTTGTTGTACTATTTCCGTGCTTCCTAATTCTCGTTGACCTACTTCGCCCCAACATATCGGGGTTCTACACCTCCTTCCATACAACATTTCATATGGTGCCATCCCAATCGTAGAGTGATAACTATTGTTGTATGAAAATTCAACTAACGGTAAATGAGTATCCCAACTTCCACCAAAATCAATGACACATGCTCTTAACATATCCTCAAGAGTTTGTATAGTCCGTTCACTTTGACCATCCGTTTGTGGGTGAAACGCGGTACTTATATGTAACTTAGTACCCATTTCCTCTTGAAACTTTCTCCAATATCTAGATGTAAATCGAGTGTCTCGATCCGAAACTATGGAAACCGGCACTCCATGCCTTGCAACAACTTCTTTCATATATAACTTAGACATTGCTTCCGATGACGAAGCTTCTCTTATTGCCAAAAATAATGCACTCTTAGTCAATCTATCAACAATAACCCAAATTGCATCGTGTTGTCTAGGGGTCTTAGGCAACTTAGTCACCAAATCCATCGTAATATGCTCCCATTTCCAAACCGGTACCTCTAAAGGTTGCATCTTACCGTAAGGCATTTGATGATCGGCTTTCACTTGAAGACAAGTAAGACACTTGTGCACATACTTAACTATATCCCTCTTCATTCCCGGCCACCAATAGTCTTTCCTTAAATCTCTATACATTTTCGTAGCACCGGGGTGAATCGAATACTTAGACTTGTGAGCTAAGTCAAGGAGCTCACTTCTAACATCACTTTGCAAAGGTACCCAAATTCTCCCATATCTAAGCCTTAAACCACGAGAATCTACCACAAAATCGTCAACTTGCCCCTTGATTCTTTCTTTTCTCACGTTTTCGGGCGATAATGCTTCACCTTGTGCAACACGAATATCATCAAATATTTGAGGTGATATTACCATAGCCAAGCTTGTTATCTTAATCGGTTGATGACTTGACTTCCTACTAAGAGCATCCGCTACTACATTCGCTTTTCCGGGGTGATATAAGATCTCACAATCATAATCTTTCACCAAATCGAGACCTCTTCTTTGCCTATCGTTCAAATCCCTTTGATCAAACAAATACTTTAAGTTCTTATGATCGGTATAAATGGAAAACTTAACACCATAAAGATAATGACGCCAAATCTTTAGAGCAAAAACCACGGCCGTCAATTCTAAATCATGTGTAGGATAGCGTTTCTCGTGTTCCTTCAATTGTCGGGAAGCATAAGCTATGACCTTTCCATTTTGCATCAATACACACCCTAGGCCTTTCTTAGAAGCATCACAATAAACCGTCATGTTTTCATTCCCTTCCGGTAAAACCAATATAGGAGCTTGAACGAGCTTCTCCTTAAGGAGTTGAAACGCTTGTTCTTGCTTTTCTTCCCATTTCCATGGCACACTTTTACGAGTCAACTTGGTGAGTGGGGTGGCTATTCTAGAAAAATCTTGTATAAATCGCCGATAATACCCCGCTAAACCTAGAAAACTCCTAACCTCGGTAGGATTCGTAGGTGGTTCCCATCTCATAATTGCCTCTATTTTAACCGGATCAACACAAATACCCTTCTTGTTAATGACATGACCCAAAAATTGAACTTCACGAAGCCAAAACTCACACTTAGAGAACTTAGCAAACAATCTTTCTCTTCTTAAAGTCTCTAATACTTGTCTTAGATGTACCGCATGTTCCTCTTCACTCCTAGAATATACCAAAATATCATCAATAAATACAATTACGAACCTATCAAGCATCGGTCGACAAACTCTATTCATCAAATCCATAAATGCGGCCGGTGCATTCGTTAACCCAAACGGCATAACCACAAACTCATAATGACCATACCTCGTTCGAAAAGCCGTTTTAGGGACGTCTTCTTCCCTCACTTTCAGTTGATGGTAACCCGACCTTAAATCTATCTTTGAAAAGAAACTTGCACCTTGTAATTGATCAAACAAGTCGTCTATCCTTGGCAACGGATACTTATTCTTAATCGTGACTTTATTCAATTCTCGATAATCAATACACATTCTCATAGTTCCATCCTTCTTTTTCACAAATAAAACCGGAGCTCCCCAAGGTGAACTACTAGGACGTATAAAACCTTTATCTATCAAATCTTGTAATTGAGTCATCATTTCTCTCATTTCCGACGGGGCTAGTCGATAGGGAGCTTTGGCAATTGGCGTGGCCCCGGGTATCAAATCTATTCTAAACTCTACCTCTCGCTCGGGAGGTACACCGGGCAATTCACTTGGAAACACATCCGGAAACTCGTTAACTATTGGTACATCATCTAATTCAACAACCTTTTTCGAATCATCAACAACATGTGCCAAAAACGCACAACACCCATGAGACAAAAATCTTTTAGCTCTAGCATACGTGCATATAGGAATAGCACGCCTAGCCCATTCCCCATAAATCCATATAACCTTCCCACTTGGTGATTGTACTAACACAATTTTCTTACGACACAAAATTATCCCTTCATTGTCATCTAACCAATCCATGCCCACAATTACTTGAAATTCCCCCATATGCATAGGTATTAAATCAATGACAAACTTTTCATCATCCAAAACAATTTCACATCCCTTAATAATACTATACACCATAACAGTCTTATTGTCCGCTATCTCAACCTCTAAAGGATGCTCTAACATACTTGGAGTCATATTAAAATGTTTACAAAAAGAATACGAAACAAACGACCGCGTAGCACCGGAATCAAACAAAACATGCGCAGGTAAAGAGTTTACAATAAAGGTACCTGACACCACATTTTGGGACTCCTTCGCTTCGAGTGCGGTAATCTGATGAGCTCGGGCCCTTGGTCGGCTATCACTAGTCTTCGGTTCCGTCTTAACCTCTTTCTTAACACTACCACTAGCTAAATCCTTCTTGTATTCCGGACATTCGGCTTGAAAGTGACCTTTCTCAAAACAATAGTAACATTGCTTACCTTTCTTAGGGCATTCGGCGGCCCTATGACCCGGCCTCCCGCAAGAGTAACAATCGGTGGTACCCGCTTTACATTCACCCGTATGATTCTTACCACACCTGGTACACGACTTGGCTTCTTTCCCACCGCTCTTACCCGACACAAAACCCCCTTTTGACTTGTGCGGGGATTCGAAACCAAACTTACCCTTTTTCGGACTAACATTTTGCATTACCTTGGAGTCTTGATCTAACTTTCGCTTGAACGCCGCCTTCTTCCTAAGTTCATGTTCTCTAACAAGTGCTCGATTCATCATCTCGGCTAAAGTCTTATAAGTACTCTTATCGATAAACTCACTTATTTCGGGATTCAACTTTTCATGATAATGATCCATCATCAACTTGGGACTTGACACAAAGTCCGGACAAAAACGAGACTTGTCATTAAACTCGGCATTAAACTCGGTCACCGACTTACTTCCATGCTCTATATTCATAAACTCGGATTTCAACCTACTAACCTCGGCGGGTGGAGCAAAATGAGTCATAAACATTTCACGGAACTTGTCCCATGAGAAACTTGTAGCCACGTCTCGCCCATGAGATTTAACTATGAAATTCCACCACTCATAACCACTACCCTTCATTTGATGAGCCGCATAAATTACCTTTAATTGCTCGGGGCATCCGCACAACATGAAAGTTTCCTCGATTTCATCAATCCATCTTTGACTAACAATAGGGTCAACCTTTCCATGAAACTCGGGAGGATGGCAATTTGCAAAGTTTTTATATTCAAAACGATCATCCTTTCTTTTCGGGGCTTCTACCTCTTCTTGCCTTACCCCACTTCCCCCTTCACCTCTTAAGGTAGGGTTATTAGCAACCAAAGTCTTTAACTTTTCATCTAGTTGATCATTGATCAACGTCTTGATCTTTTCTAGCAAGGTTGGGGTATAACGTATCAAGGCTTGCCCTATTTGCCCCGAAATGTCATTTGGCATGTTAACTTCTTCCGATTCATTGTGAGAGTCTTCTATAGACTCCGTGGATGGGGTGCGGACGTACTCATCATCCTCATCTTGACCTCGGTTTGGTGATACAATAGCCATACTGAAAATCACAATTAATCCATTAGTTCAAATACCGGTAACACCATTATTCAACAAACCAAACCATTCGAAAGAATTCCTAACTCGATTCACCATGACTATAGTAGACGTTCATGTGTACTAAAATGAAGTAATAACAATGGCCTGTTGTTATTACACCGTTTCATTACACATTAAGTCCACTATGACATCATGGCTAACGGGTATCAAACTCCTTTCATAGATCAATCATTATACTACGGGTCTCGTCAATGACTCTACCCTATGGAGCATGGCACAACTATACGACTTTAACACTTATGCAAGTCCTAAACCGCTTATCCTTCACAACAATGGTTTAAGCCTAGATAATCCCTATCGTGGGTTATCCAAGTCCCTTAAACCACAGCTCTGATACCAACTTTTAACGCCTTGATTCGAGTAAAATTTTTTTTTTTTTTTTTTTTTTTGAAAAGTTAAGTCACTGGCCGGACAAGGTTTATGCCGCGGCGCGGCAAGCCTTGTCGCGGCGCGACACAACACAGGAAATTTTAGACTCCTTAACCTTGCTTCTGTTCCCAACTTCAGTTATATGCCGCGGCGCGGACCCCTTTGCCGCGGCGCGACATAACCCTAATCCGGGTGCCTGACCTGCAACATTGTATTTAAACCAACTTTTGCACGTTCCATCATTCTCAAACACATTTAAAACAACCAAATTCATACACAAACTTAAGATTCAGTTTCTAACATCGTATACCATCTAATAACAACATTTAGACTTCAAACGTGTTTTCATGAAACAAAACCATCATTTGGTCCCAAATTCAATAATGACAAACATGACACTTCAAATACATGGCGTTTGATAAGCGGTAACCATAGAGCGTGATTACAAAAGGGACTTGCAATACCACTTACGCTAATGCCAATGCTCCTCCAGCTCTTCACACGGGTTCCTTACCTTCTCGATGAACCTTAGCACCTAAAACATAAAACATCATGGGGGTAAGCTTTTACACTTAGTGAGTTATAGGCAAATAATATAACATAATGCATTGGGCATAAAAATCACGTTACTTATCCTTCAACCTAACGGTTGCTTGCTTACTTTCGGATCCGATTCTTACTTACCATAGACATGACTTACTAGGCCGACCCTAGTAATCATGCCTAAGCTAACCATAGGCATACTCATATGCCTAAGCTATCATAATCTCATTTCATTACCATAACATACATAGACACTTAAAGTGTCTAAGCTAAATCATACCATAGACAAGATTACTAGCAATGTAATAACCTTGCCTAAGCTACACATCAACCATAGATACAATTATTAGGCGAACCTAATAATTCTACCTAAGCTACTCAACTAGTGCACTTAGTCGTTACTCTCTTGCACGGATGCAATCCGAGAACACTAAGCCACTCTTGACCCGCCCATATTACCCCCTATAAACTCACCTTGATTAAAAGGATTTCCTTGGTCACTTGAGGCTCCTTTACCTTGATTAGCACCTATACATGAGCTAATCTCATTAATAACACAACTTAATCAGAATCACAACTTTCACAAGCTTTTAACACATTCATACACTTACACATTTACTTAACCCCCTAATCACATCAAATACACAAGAACAATTTCACACATAATCTTTGATCTCATCTTTTCTAATATAACAACATTATCAATCCAACATCATTTTCCTTAATCATGCAAATCTCTAGTTCATCTCTTTTAACCATAACATGCAATTTCCTTCAATTCTTCCATTAAATATCAAATGTGCATAAATTCATTTCCATTACTAGCAACCTTAAATTATCAATTATTCAAATTCTATGACTTACAACAATAACAATAATTCATACATGAACATTCTTCTTCAAAATTACTAACTAGAACACATCAACATTTCATTGAGGCATTTCATCAAACACTTAGTGTGCATGACTAGAATTTAAGCTAGAACATCATCAAATTGACCACAATCATTCCATACTTTCATAATGCAAGTTCATACTTGAACTTATTCCTAAAATTACTAACAAATTCGTTTTCAATCATACAAGTGTGCACAATAACAACAAACAACAACATTTAAGCCTAAAATTCATCACAATCATCCAACAATAGCAACACTTAGTCATAGAAACTCATACCTTAGCTTTTAGAGTTCAAGAACTCTAATTATGCACAAAGAGGATGAAATTGAAGATTCAAGACTTGCTAGAGTGCTTAAGATGTCTTAGATTTCACTAAATCAAGCTTGCATGAACACAATTTTAACAATTGATGATTTCTCCTTGCTCTTCCTCTTGGGTCGTCACTTACAGACACACACACACACAATAAACTCTCTGCACTTTTATTTTTTTATAAAAATGAGTTCCAGCCTTTTTCTTTTCTTTTATTTAAAACAACTATGGCTTATTTGCAATTTCTACCCTCCCCATCACAACTATAGTTAGGGAGGTCCTTAATCTTAACTTTGCATCCTTAGTCCTTCCTAACTTAACCAACAAACTTAACTTTTGACCATTTAAATAAAATAACCTATACCATTTAATTTCTAAATAATAAAATTTACGTAAAATAATACCTTAAATATTTGGGATGTTACAGAAACAAAGATTTCTTAAGGTTGGATGATCACCTTACAAGATTGGAAGTGAGCTAGCAAACTTGAAAGTATTCTTGATTTTATGTAACTAGAACTTGTAGAATATATGAAGAACACTTAGAACTTGAAGATAGAACTTGAGAGAGATCAATTAGATGAAGAAAATTGAAGAATGAAAGTGTTTGTAGGTGTTTTTGGTCGTGGGTGTATGGATTAGATATAAAGGATATGTAATTTTGTTTTCATGTAAATAAGTCATGAATGATTACTCATATTTTTGTAATTTTATGAGATATTTCATGCTAGTTGCCAAATGATGGTTCCCACATGTGTTAGGTGACTCACATGGGCTGCTAAGAGCTGATCATTGGAGTGTATATACCAATAGTACATACATCTAAAAGCTGTGTATCGTACGAGTACGAATACGGGTGCATACAAGTAGAATTGTTGATGAAACTGAACGAGGATGTAATTGTAAGCATTTTTGTTAAGTAGAAGTATTTTGATAAGTGTATTGAAGTCTTTCAAAAGTGTATAAATACATATTAAAACACTACATGTATATACATTTTAACTGAGTCGTTAAGTCATCGTTAGTCGTTACATGTAAGTGTTGTTTTGAAACCTTTAGGTTAACGATATTGTTAAATGTTGTTAACCCAATGTTTATAATATCAAATGAGATTTTAAATTATTATATTATCATGATATTATCATGTATGAATATCTCTTAATATGATATATATACATTAAATGTCTTTACAACGATAATCGTTACATATATGTCTCGTTTAAAAATCATTAAGTTAGTAGTCTTGTTTTTACATATGTAGTTCATTGTTAATATACTTAATGATATGTTTACTTATCATAGTATCAGGTTAACTATATATATATATCCATATATATGTCATCATATAGTTTTTACAAGTTTTAACGTTCGTGAATCACCGGTCAACTTGGGTGGTCAATTGTCTATATGAAACATATTTCAATTAATCAAGTCTTAACAAGTTTGATTGCTTAACATGTTGGAAACATTTAATCATGTAAATATCAATCTCAATTAATATATATAAACATGGAAAAGTTCGGGTCACTACAGTATGGTCCACACACTCGGTTCATAAGGTCCATGAACACAGCTGGTGCATTAGTTAAACCAAACGGCATGACCATAAACTCGTAATGATCGTAACGTGTTCTGAAAGCAGTCTTTGGAATATCATCTTCTTTCACCCGCATTTGATGATACCCGGAACGTAAGTCAATCTTTGAATAAACAGACGAGCCTTGTAGTTGATCAAATAAGTCGTCGATTCTCGGTAGTGGGTAGCGGTTCTTGATGGTAAGTTTGTTCAACTCTCGTTAGTCGATACACAACCTGAATGTACCATCTTTCTTCTTGACAAACAAAACAGGAGCTCCCCACGGTGATGTGCTTGGTCGAATGAAACCACACTCTAAAAGTTCTTGTAATTGGCTTTGCAGTTCTTTCATCTCGCTAGGTGCGAGTCTGTAAGGAGCACGAGCTATTGATGCAGCTCCTGGTACAAGATCTATTTGAAATTCAACGAATCGATGTGGGGGTAATCCCTGTAATTCTTTCGGAAATACATCGGGAAATTCTTTTGCGACGGGAACATCATTGATGCTCTTTTCTTCAGTTTGTACTTTCTCGACGTGTGCTAGAACATCATAGCAACCTTTTCTTATTAGTTTTTATTCCTTCAAATTACTAATAAGATGTAGCTTCATGTTGCCCTTTTCTCCGTACACCATTAAGGGTTTTCCTTTTTCTCGTATAATGCGAATTGCATTTTTGTAACAAACGATCTCTGCTTTCACTTCTTTCAACCAGTCCATACCGATTATCACATCAAAACTCCCTAACTCTACTGGTATCAAGTCAATCTTAAATGTTTCGCTAACCAGTTTAATTTTTCGATTCTGACATATATTATCTGCTGAAATTAATTTACCATTTGCTAATTCGAGTAAAAATTTACTATCCAAAGGTGTCAATGGACAACTTAATTTAGCAAAAAAATCTCTACTCATATAGCTTCTATCCGCACCCGAATCAAATAAAACATAAGCAGATTTATTGTCAATAAGAAATGTACCCGTAACAAGCTCCGGGTCTTCCTGTGCCTCTGCCGCATTAATATTTAAAACTCTTCCGCGACCTTGTCCATTCGTGTTCTCCTGGTTCGGGCAATTTCTAATAATGTGGCCCGGTTTTCCACATTTATAACAAACTACATTGGCATAACTTGCTCCGACACTACTTGCTCCGCCATTACTCGTTCCGACACCATTTGTTCCTTTCATTCTGTTAACCCCTGGTCCGTAGACCTCACACTTCGCCGCGCTATGACCATTTCTTTTACACATGTTGCAAAATTTGGTGCAGAACCTCGAGTGATACTTTTCACACCTTTGGCATAGCTGCTTCTGATTGTTGTTGTTGTTACGGTTATTATTGTTGTTAAGATGATTGTTGTAGTTGCTGTTGTTGTTGTTATTGTTGTTGTTGTTGTTGTTGTTGTTGTTGGGCCGTTTGTTGTAGTTGTGATTGATGTTGCGATTGTTAGGATAGTTGTTGCGATTATTGTTGTAATTGTTGTTGTTGTTGTATTGGTGATTCTTATCACCGTTTTCCTCCCACTTTCTTTTGACTTGCTTCACATTGGCCTCTTCAGCAGTCTGTTCTTTAATTCTTTCTTCAATCTGGTTTACTAGTTTGTGAGCCATTCTACATGCCTGTTGTTTGGAGGCGGGCTCGTGTGAACTTATATCTTCTTGGATTCTTTCCGGTAATCCTTTCACAAACGCGTCGATCTTCTCTTCCTCATCTTCGAACGCTCTCGGACACAATAGGCATAATTCTGTGAATCGTCTTTCGTACGTGGTAATATCAAATCCTTGGGTTCGTAACCCTCTAAGTTATGTCTTGAGCTTATTGACCTCGGTTCTGGGACAATGCTGACCACGGTAGTGCGTAAGCATCATCTTGTCCCACTTGCTCTAGATAGGTATTCCACCATGTTAACGCAGAACCTATGAAGGTATGCGTAGCGTACTTCACTTTGTCCTCTTCAGTACACTTACTTATGGCAAACACCGATTCGACCTTCTCGGTCCACCGTTTCAATCCGATCGGTCCTTCGGTTCCATCAAATTCCAAAGGTTTGCAGACAGTAAATTCTTTGTAGGTGCATCCTACACGATTTCCTGTACTGCTAGATCCAAGGTTATTGTTGGTATGTAGCGCGGCCTGTACTGCGGCTATGTTTGAAGCAAGAAAGGCACGAAATTCCTCTTCACTCATATTCAAGGTGTGTCGACTAGTCGGTGCCATTTCCTTCAAAATAGTCAAATGAAACGAGTTAATCATATAGAATATCAAGATTAGTCAATAGTATTTCGTAGCATAATATGAACTTATTTATAAAAGCTCTTTCTTCATATTAGCATTTTATACTCTTTAATTCGGGTAGTACCTACCCGTTAAGTTCATACTTAGTAGCTAACATACCATTTCAACTACTACAATTCTATATGAAAAACTAATCACAAAAAAATATATATCATATTCAAACCTATATACAATAACTTGCAAACTTACAATACCGCTATTTTACATATAGCATGAAATATAGCACATAAAACTTTGATACAAAGTAGTTGCGAAGATAATTCTAGTTAATAAATAAGGCGTTCAGCAAAGGCAACAAAGACACATAATTCATACGTTCAGAAACAAGTCATGCATTCTGGTTTTACTAATACCACTTCCCATCCTTGGTCTTGTGGAACGTAACCGTTGTGACCGATAGTATGACAACGTGTTGTAACGTCGTCAAAAGGACGAAGGTTACGTAATGACCAACAGTCTCGTAATAACCTAAAAATCTCATTTCTTACCCCAATTACCGACTCCGTCACTTGTGGGAAAGTTTTGTTTAATAGTTGTAGCCCGATGTTCTTTTTCTCACTTTGGTGAGAAGCGAACATTACTAACTCGTAAGCATAACATGCTTCTTTATGTTGCATGTTAGCCGCTTTTTCTAAATCATGAAGTCAGATATTCGGATACATTGAGTCAAAATAATTTCTTAACCCGTTGCGTAAAATAGCATTTGGGTTCCCCGCAATATATGAGTCAAAGTAAACACATCGTAACTTATGGCTTTCCCAATGTGATATCCCCCATCTTTCAAACGAAAGCCTTTTATAAACCAAGGCATTCTTGGAACGTTCTTCGAATGTCTTACAAACTGATTTTGCCATAAATAGTTTTGCCGAGGAATTCTGACCGACTCTAGACAAGATTTCATCAATCATGTCTCCGGGTAAGTCTTCTAAAATATTGGGTTGTCTATCCATTTTGTGTTTTTATACTGTAAAATAGACAAGAGTTAGATTCATAAAAGATACTTATTAATACAAGCAATTTTTACATATATCGTAAAGCATAAGCACACTATATTACATATATTACACCGCACAAATACAACTATCTTATTCCGACTCACTCGTTTCTTCTTTTTCGAACTTGGTTCTTTTTGCTAAGTTTTTAGGGATATATGATGTTCCCCTAATACGAACCGTCATTTTCCACATTGGTCTAGAAAAACCTGGTGGTTTAGAGGTTCCCGGGTTATTGTTATAACTTAAGAAGTACGGGTGTTGACGATACATATAAAGTTCATCGAGGTTGGAATCAGATTTCTCTATTTTTATGCCCTTTCCCTTATTGTTCTCTTTTGCCTTTTTAAATTCAGTTGGGTAATTTCTATAACATCGTCGGAATCCTCGTCGGGATCCGATTCATCGAAGAATTGGTAATCCTCCCAATATTTTGCTTCCTTGGCGAAAACACCGTTGACCATAATTAACCTTGGTCGGTTGGTTGAGGATTTTCTTTTACTTAACCGTTTTATTATTTCCCCCACCGGTTCTATTTCTTCTTCCGGTTCCTCCTCCTCAGGTTCCGATTCTTCTTCTGGTTCCGATTCTTCTTCCGGTTCCTCTTCGGGAACTTGTGAATCAGTCCACGAATCATTCCAAATTACATTTGACTCTTCATTATTATTAGGTGAGCCAATGGGACTTGTATTAGAGGTAGACATCTATCACATAATATCAAACACGTTAAGAGATTAATATATCACATAATATTCACATGTTAAAAATATATAGTTTCCAACAAAATTTGTTAAGCAATCATTTTTCAAGTAAACACGGTCGAAGTCCAGACTCACTAATGCATCCTAACAAACTCAATAAGACACACTAATGCAAAATTCTGGTTCTGTAAGACCAACGCTCGGATACCAACTGAAATGTCCCGTTCTTATTGATTAAAAACGTTCCATATTAATTGATTTCGTTGCGAGGTTTTGACCTCTATATGAGACGTTTTTTCAAAGACTGCATTCATTTTTAAAACAAACCATAACCTTTATTTCATAAATAAAGGTTTAAAAAGCTTTACGTAGATTATCAAATAATGATAATCTAAAATATCCTGTTTACACACGACCATTACATAATGGTCTACAATACAAATATGTTACATCGAAATCAGTTTCTTGAATGCAGTTTTTACACAACATCATACAAACATGGACTCCAAATCTTGTCCTTATTTTAGTATGCAACAGCGGAAGCTCTTAGTATTCACCTGAGAATAAACATGCTTTAAACGTCAACAAAAATGTTGGTGAGTTATAGGTTTAACCTACATATATCAAATCGTAACAATAGACCACAAGATTTCATATTTCAATACACATCCCATACATAGAGATAAAAATCATTCATATGATGAACACCTGGTAACCGACATTAACAAGATGCATATATAAGAATATCCCCATCATTCCGGGACACCCTTCGGATATGATATAAATTTCGAAGTACTAAAGCATCCGGTACTTTCGATGGGGTTTGTTCGGCCCAATAGATCTATCTTTAGGATTCGCGTCAATTAGGGTGTCTGTTCCCTAATTCTTAGATTACCAGACTTAATAAAAAGGGGCATATTCGATTTCGATAATTCAACCATAGAGTGTAGTTTCGATTACTTGTGCCTATTTCGTAAACAGTTATAAAAACATCGCATGTATTCTCAGTCCCAAAAATATATATTGCAAAAGCATTTAAAAGGGGATTAATGAAACTCACTTTCACAGATTTTTACTTCGTCGGGAAGTAAGACTTGGCCACTGGTTGATTCACGAACCTATAACAATATATACATATATATCAAAGTATGTTCAAAATATATTTACAACACTTTTAATATATTTTGATGTTTTAAGTTTATTAAGTCAGCTGTCCGCGTTAGTAACCTACAACTAGTTATCCACAGTTAGATGTACCGAAATAAATCGATAAATATTATCTTGAATCAATCCACGACCCAGTGTATACGTATCTCAGTATTGATCACAACTCAAACTATATATATTTTGGAATCAACCTCAACCCTGTATAGCTAACTCCAACATTCACATATAGAGTGTCTATGGTTGTTCCGAAATATATATAGATGTGTCGACATGATAGGTCGAAACATTGTATACGTGTCTATGGTATCTCAAGATTACATAATATACAATACAAGTTGATTAAGTTATGGTTGGAATAGATTTGTTACCAATTTTCACGTAGCTAAAATGAGAAAAATTATCCAATCTTGTTTTACCCATAACTTCTTCATTTTAAATTCGTTTTGAGTGAATCAAATTGCTATGGTTTCATATTGAACTCTATTTTATGAATCTAAACAGAAAAAGTATAGGTTTATAGTCGGAAAAAAAAGTTACAAGTCGTTTTTGTAAAGGTAGTCATTTCAGTCGAAAGAACGACGTCTAGATGACCATTTTAGAAAACATACTTCCACTTTGAGTTTAACCATAATTTTTGGATATAGTTTCATATTCATAATAAAAATCATTTTCCCAGAATAACAACTTTTAAATCAAAGTTTATCATAGTTTTTAATTAACTAACCCAAAACAGCCCGCGGTGTTACTACGACGGCGTAAATCCGATTTTACGGTGTTTTTCGTGTTTCCAGGTTTTAAATCATTAAGTTAGCATATCATATAGATATAGAACATGTGTTTAGTTGATTTTAAAAGTCAAGTTAGAAGTATCAACTTTTATTTGCGAACAAGTTTAGAATTAATTAAACTATGTTCTAGTGATTACAAGTTTAATCCTTCGAATAAGATAGCTTTATATGTATGAATCGAATGATGTTATGAATATCATTACTACCTCAAGTTCCTTGGATAAACCTACTGGAAATGAGAAAAATAGATCTAGCTTCAAAGGATCCTTGGATGGCTTGAAAGTTCTTGAAGCAGAATCATGACACGAAAACAATTTCAAGTAAGATCATCACTTGAAATAAGATTGTTATAGTTATAGAAATTGAACCAAAGTTTGAATATGATTAGAATGTTATATAAATTGAACCAGATACTCAATACATCCTGGAACGGGGAAGATGTACAAGGATCTCAAGAAACATTTTTGGTGGCCGGGTATGAACGCCGATGTTGCTAAATACGTAGGAGAATGTTTGACGTGTTCTAAGGTCAAAGCTGAGCATCAGAAACCATCAGGTCTACTTCAACAACCCGAAATCCCGGAATGGAAATGGGAAAACATTACCATGGATTTCATCACTAAATTGCCAAGGACTGCAAGTGGTTTTGATACTATTTGGGTAATAATTGATCGTCTCACCAAATCAGCACACTTCCTGCCAAAAAGAGAAGATGGCAAGATGGAAAAGTTAGCACGACTGTATTTTAAGGAAGTCGTCTCCAAACATGGAATACCAATCTCTATTATCTCTGATAGGGATGGTAGATTTATTTCAAGATTCTGGCAGACATTACAGCAAGCATTAGGAACTCGTCTAGACATGAGTACTGCCTATCATCCACAAACTGATGGGCAGAGCGAAAGGACGATACAAACGCTTGAAGACATGCTACGAGCATGTGTTATTGATTTCGGAAACAGTTGGGATCGACATCTACCGTTAGCAGAATTTTCTTACAACAACAGCTACCATTCAAGCATTGAGATGGCGCCGTTTGAAGCACTTTATGGTAGAAAGTGCAGGTCTCCGATTTGTTGGAGTGAAGTGGGGGATAGACAGATTACGGGTCCGGAGATTATACAAGAAACTACCGAGAAGATCATCCAAATTCAACAACGGTTGAAAACGGCCCAAAGTCGACAAAAGAGCTACGCTGACATTAAAAGAAAAGATATAGAATTTGAAATTGGAGAGATGGTCATGCTTAAAGTTGCACCTTGGAAAGGTGTTGTTCGATTTGGTAAACGAGGGAAATTAAATCCAAGGTATATTGGACCATTCAAGATTATTGATCGTGTCGGACCAGTAGCTTACCGACTTGAGTTACCTCAACAACTCGCGGCTGTACATAACACTTTCCACGTCTCGAATTTGAAGAAATGTTTTGCTAAAGAAGATCTCACTATTCCGTTAGATGAAATCCAAATCAACGAAAAACTTCAATTCATCGAAGAACCCGTCGAAATAATGGATCGTGAGGTTAAAAGACTTAAGCAAAACAAGATACCAATTATTAAGGTTCGATGGAATGCTCGAAGAGGACCCGAGTTCACCTGGGTGAGTGAAGATCAGATGAAGAAGAAATACCCGCATCTATTTCCAGAAGATTCGTCAACACCTTCAACAGCTTAAAATTTCGGGACGAAATTTATTTAACGGGTAGGTATTGTAGTGACCCGAACTTTTCCATGTTTATATATATTAATTGAGATTGATATTTACATGATTAAATGTTTCCAACATGTTAAGCAATCAAACTTGTTAAGACTTGATTAATTGAAATATGTTTCATATAGACAATTGACCACCCAAGTTAACCGGTGATTCACGAACGTTAAAACTTGTAAAAACTATATGATGACATATTTATGGATATATATATATATATATATATATATATATATATATATATATATATATATATATATATATATATATATATATATATATATATATATATATATATATATATATATATATATATAGTTAACATGATACTATGATAAGTAAACATATCATTAAGTATATTAACAATGAACTACATATGTAAAAACAAGACTACTAACTTAATGATTTTTAAACGAGACATATATGTAACGATTATCGTTGTAAAGACATTTAATGTATATATATCATATTAAGAGATATTCATACATTATAATATCATGATAATATAATAATTTAAAATCTCATTTGATATTATAAACATTGGGTTAACAACATTTAACAAGATCGTTAACCTAAAGGTTTCAAAACAACACTTACATGTAACGACTAACGATGACTTAACGACTCAGTTAAAATGTATATACATGTAGTGTTTTAATATGTATTTATACACTTTTGAAAGAATTCAATACACTTATCAAAATACTTCTACTTAACAAAAATGCTTACAATTACATCCTCGTTCAGTTTCATCAACAATTCTACTCGTA